>NW_021703780.1:43592931-43776542 GCF_005190385.1 Monodon monoceros
GGAAGGAAGGAAGGAAGGAAGGAAGAGGGAAGGAAGGAAGGGGGGAAGGAAGGAGGGAAGGGGGAGGGAGGGAGGGAAGGAAGGAAGGAAGGGGGGAGGGAGGGAAGGAGGGAGAAACCCACTCCATTCACCTAGACATCAGTCTTAGCCCAACCTCTGTGCTCAGCACACAGCATACCAACTCACACACAGATGCACGAAGCCACCCGTGTCACTTCCATCCGCTCTCAGATACATCACACAACACAAACATGCATTAACGATGCCTCACTTAGTCTATGATGGCAGGACAGTCACCGTAACAAATTCCTGAAGATGACTGTTTGGACTAAATCGTGTTCAGGCTTAGCATATTCTTACTGTTCTTATTGGTGGGAAAAAGCATCTCACCTCGGCCCCTTCCCCTCAAGAGGGAAAAAAAAAAAGACCTGTAATATGGTCCTTCCCCTCCCTCAGCAAATAACTACAAATGTGCAGGAGACCCACCCACAGTTGTGTAACTGGGTGTAGACAGTCCTTTATGCTCATATTTGGGTACATAGTGTTGAAGAAACAAAGCCAAGAGCTCCAAGGTAGCAACAAGCTATAAAAGTAACTTTCCCTTTTCTCAAAAGGAGATGTATGAATTTACTTCCAATATTCTTCTTTTTTTTTTCCTACAAAGTGACTCTCTCCTACCAACAAGGCAGAAAGCAAAGAATGAGAAACACTATAAAGAACAGAATCATGTATATGTGTAACTGAATCACTTTGCTGTACACCTGAAACTAACACAACATTGTTAATCAACTATGCTCCAGTCCAGTATAAAAAAGAAATTAAAAAAAAAAGAAAAGAAACACTATAATTCACAGCAAGCTTTGTTAGGACTTCAAGATTAGAATCTAACGTGAGATATTAGAAGATACCTAATGAATTATAACTCTCACTTCTTCACAAAGAACAATTAACCCCATAACAGCCTCACAGACATTACTAAACATAGAGAATAGTATTGATTTTGACAGAGTAACTCCTTCAGTTCCTATATTTAAGTGACCTTAGGAGAGTAAATTGTAAGTAAATCTAGGGGCTAGATACCACCCTCCCCCACAAAAAAAAGGGGTGTGTGTGTGGGATGAAGCAACTTATTTACTCTGGGAGGAAATATTAAACTACTTCTTTCAGAGAATAACATGAGAATATGAATCTATCAATGAGCCAAAATAAAAGAGGTGCTGCAACAAAACAGAGGGACCTATCAGGAAACAAGAGATGGAGAGCACACAGCCACCGGTCCTGCACTGCAGGAGAAATCTCAGGGTAGGAGAAGGTCAGAGAATGCTGAGGGGAAGCTGATGAAGGAAGAATGCATCAGGTTCGCAGTAAGGGGAGGCTTTAATCAAAGCCCATCTTCTCCCGAGCCTCCTAGCCACAGCCCTGTTATTAGTGGGTCAGCAGCAGCCTGGAGGGAGGGAAGGAAACTGACATTTATTACATGCTTCCTAAATCTGTTGTGACAGGCACGTTCTCATCTGTTATCTCAAGACACCGGCCTCCCTCCCGGCTAGTATTCTAAATACACAGAAAACATACACAGAAGAATACTAAAAAAGGTCACCGGATATGAACACTAACTCACACTCCTCTCGTGGATACAGATGCATTACCAGCCATGCATGTGAGCTCCCTATGGATTTTAAAATGTGATAATGTTTACAAGTCACCCACGTATGCCCTCAGAGTTCAAGTGTTTTAAGTTTATTTGGTAAGGTAAATAAGCAATTTGATTTAGCCTCACAAACTGAAATGTTTGTGACTTTTTAAAAAATGAACAACCATCAAGGCTCTGTGTCTAGCCCATGGCCATACAAACCTTACCTGTGTACACACACACACACACACACACACACACACACACACACCCTCGTACCTCTGGGTTCTGTAGCCTGAGGGCAGACCAGGTTCTGAGAGAGAAAAAAATCCCTAGTTAACACTAATCCAACTCCCTATGGGAACATTTCAAACCCTAAAGGGCCTCCTCCCAGTATTAAACCAGTCCAATCCAGTATAGCTTGTAAGGTGTGACTGAATCCAGGTATGAGGCTGAATCACAGCCTCCAGGTCCTATTAAAGAAGATGACTCTGACCACGGCCTTACAGCCTAACCTTCCCAATTACAGCATCTTTAAAGAATTAATAGAATGCTATAGGATGGTCCCATTAAATTCTAATTCCAAATGAACACGATGAACAAAATCATTGCTACCCAACTGCACACTCAGACAAGTGAAAAATTCCTGGCTGCCTAATTAGAAAATATTTAAATGGCATGCTTCTAAAACACAACCTGTTCCAAAAATGTTGTCTTACTTGGTAATAGATTTAAAACATGCTTGTGAAAAGAATGCCAGGGGCTTGAAAAGGAGAGTTAAATAAATGAATGCGATAAATTAAGAACAAGAAGAGGACAAGTAGAAACTAGTGAGCTGAAATAATTTCTCTACAAAACACCCCCAGCATTTCAGTCCTGACATACTTATTAGTATCTTGACGTGTGGCCACCTGAGGCTCGCCTGGCCCCACTGCACAGTCTGTGCTCTTTGTTCTGGCCCGTGGGTGCCCATTCTTGCCTCTGCCTGTCGGACAGAAATGTTTTCACGCTGAGTGATGCTGGGCGCTGCTGAGTTGGAACTTGGCATTCATCAGTGTTCCAGGGCAGGGACTGATAACGTCAGACAAGTTGCGGGCTGAATTCAAGCTGGAAATCAGAGCTTTATTTCTCAGAAAGGAAAAAGTCCATTTTCCTGTGTGTATGAGCATACTTGAGAGCACAGAAGTCTCAGTTGAACCCTCTACTGTTAACACCTGCCTCTAAAGAACGTGTGCTACTGTCAGGAATTTCACTCCTCTGTGTGTGTCTTAACTCCTGGTGACTTACCAATCTGGTGTCTAGAGGATACTCCTAGAATCCCCTGGCTATTGGTTCTCAGTTAATTGTACTTCATCCTCTCTCGCTTTTAAGCTCCTTACTCATCAAATGCTCTTGTGACATGCTTGTCATCTAAGTCCATCAAATCCAAGTCTGCTTTGTTATTCTTTCAAATGAAAAGTAAGGTAAGATGTCTTACCAGTTGTGGTTTTTGGTGAAAAGGTTTTAATATGCTTTAAAGACAATTTAAACTATATAGACAAAATAAGCAGAAACTAGTATAGATATATGGTATTTTTATTATTTGAACTCTTTGCATGGAAAACTGAATATAACAAATGAACGTGCCTAGAAGGAATTAGGAACAGAATTTCCTAAGACAGAAGTAATATAAAAACAATGTATTTATCAGTGACCTATTTAAATAGAACCCACAGAACCATTCCTCGTAATCTCTTCTACTAAATCATATTACTTTATCATCCTTACTATTGAAACCGAGCAGGACCCTGTGGGGCTCCTCGGCAAGGAAGCTTTTCTGTCTCGCGTCTCTTGTCTGTAGGGAACGGATTCCAGCCTCCATGATCTTCCCTGAGTCCCAAAGGGCAGATTCGAACAGCTGCCAATCAGGGAAGGGAGGGGGATGCAGAGACAAGAGAGGGCCAGCCCTGGGGCAGCGTCCTGGTTCCGCCTCAGGGGATACACGTATCTTTGAGCTCTTTACAGAACTAAAACCCCCAATAAATGGAAGGTGTCAGCATTCTTCATTCCAGAGAAGACCCCCTGAGTCCAGATTAAAGGAACCAGAGAAGCTCATCAAGATTAGGAGATCACCTGAGACCAGATTAAAGGAGTGCAGGCCCTGCACACACCCTAATCTTATCAGCAACCCCATCCTTGTACCACTGCTATAAAACTCCTTACCAAATCCTCCTGGGATGGGACACGCAGTTTTGAGGGGCACAAGTCCGCTGTGGCCCCCTTTACCTGGCAGAGCAATAAAGCTATTCTTTCCTACTCTACCTGGCAGAGCAATAAAGCTATTCTTTCCTACCCTACCCAAAACCCTGTCTCTGAGATTCAGTTTGGCACCGGCACACAGAGGCTGAGTTTTCAGCATCACTATCCATTGCACAATCCAGGCTATCCACCCTCTGTAGGATAACATGACACACTAAAACTACAGAATAGTCCATTTGTGATTTTCCTCTTACTGGTACTAAGTATTTTAATGTTCTATTATCTACAACTTTCCTCACTACATTACAGTTGTTGGTGATGCTATTTTCAGAGATGGCTGATTCTAAGTTAAACAATTAATGCTGTCCTCATTAATTTCTTACAAGGGACCAAGATCTTAGCTGACAGTTATATATGATACTGCTCATTTGGTCATCTTGTAAGCAGATAGGGTAGGGGGTCCCCGGACAAAGAGAACCAGGCACGGCTTTCTTTATATAAGAGGAGCCATTTTTGGTCTAAGCCATTTTGTGATCTAAGACTGGCCACAGTGCTTGCCCTTGAACAGATCTCAGTAACTAATGATCTTAATGGAACAAAAGAAAGCAGAAACATTGCCTGTTATCAGGCAAGAGAAGTAACAATAGCAAAGATAATATATCAGTTGTAAAGATTCCCAGTTCTGTTTCAATGGTGAAGATGAGCCTGAAATGCTCAATCACCAGATAAACTAGAACCTAAGGGATGACGATGGTGACCTTTTCTGACACTTGTGACTTCAATCAACTAAAGCTTGGGCTCTGTCCACCACCCAAGCCCCTTCATGAATATGCATGTACTGTTAGCTTAAAACTTCCCCAATTTTGCTGTTTGTGGAGACACTGCTTCTGGAAAGATCTCCAGTGTTCTCCTTACTTGCTGCAAGTAAAATAAATCCTTCCTGATCTTTGGTTTGGTTGTGTCTTTTGGCTGGACACCCACCAAAAGGCAAACCCAGTTTTCAGGTAACAATTTCTTAAATCCATCAAGAATTTTCACATGTCTTTGCTGAATATCATTAGTCTTCAAGGATGCACTACCACAGCTTCTCTGGCCAAAAGTTCCATTTCCTGATATGTAGTCTGCCTACAGGAAATTACCTAAGTATTTACACGGAAGTATACAAGGACTTGAGAATCCAGAGCAATCACCTCCATTATTTAAAAGTGTATGTGATATGGAGCACATGAGTTACCTTCTGAGCCTCAGTTTAATAATTTAACAATTTGATAACAATGGAAATAGTGCCATCTATTTCACAGGACTGTGATAATTTTAAAAGCTACCATATATTAAAAACAGGCAGGATAGGAATTAATACCTGGTCAACATCCTGCATCTATTTCCTGGGTACCTGCTATGTGACAGTTACTTTCTTTTCACCTCCATGGAACATTCTTAGTGCGTAACATCTATAAATCAGTCTTATGAAAATTTCTCTTCATTTTTATTTCATATAGTAGTTCTTTCGAAAAACAGAATTTTAGAAAATTAAGCTTCTATGGAACTTTTAGAATAAAAGTTAGTAAATTGTTAGTAAAGTGCTGTTTACTGGGGTTAACAAACACGCCCTCCACTTTCAAAAGTCATAATCTATGAGGGGACACTGATAGAAATATGCTAGACAATCATGTGCTTGACTCACGACTGTTGACAGTATTCACATCAATACAGAATCTGAAGGATGCTATTACCTTCCCATTTCAGATCTTAATTCTAAATCTTAGAAGATACTAAATGCAGTTGGCCCTCTGTATCTACGGTTTCTGCATCCTCAAATTCAACTAACCACAGATCAAAAATATTTGAAAAAAAATTCCAGAAAGTTCCAAAAAGCAAAACTTGAATTTGCCGTGTGCTGGCAGCTACGTACACAGCATTTCCATTGCATTAGGTATTAGAAGTAACCTAGAGATGATTTAAAGTATATGGAGGATGTGTGAGGTTATACGCAAACACTACACCTCGCTACGTAGGGGACTTGAGCATCCACAGATTTTGTTATCTGCGGGGGTCCTAAAGCCAACACCCCCGGCAGATACCAGGGGACAATTGTACACAAAAACCTTACTAAATCAGTTATTACAAATAATACTGGTTTACTCTTAAATGATAAACACTATTTTCCTTCTCATCTCCAGAGAAATCTCTCGCATTCTATCTACTGTAGGTGACCTTGTCACATCGGGGTACCATAACCCTCTTTCCATCCACTGCCTCAATCACGAGGTTGTTTCCTGTGAAGCCCTCCTTCCCTCTTAAGGGCCTTCTCAACAAAGTATCCTATATGGTTAGACTTGGCATCTGAGTAGAAACCAAACCCATGTGCCACCTCAGATGATTTTTATTACAGAAGTCAAGTAAAATTCATATAAATAATAAAACTTTTTATCTGAAAAAATCCAAAAAGCCCAATGAAGTGGGTATGTTTCCAGAGCGAATCCAAATAAATACATTACAAAATTTAAGAGAATAATTATCAAGTAAAAACAACTGTTAAGTAAAACACTACTCTCTAAATGTGATTAGTACTGCCCAATAGCCAAAAATCCGCTAACAGTGATTTCATAATTGTTCATAACTTTGTGTCTCCTTTGTTCCTAGAGTAAATCAAGGCTCTCACCAAAGAAAACCATGTGGAGCTCAATGCCACCTGCTTAATTCTTACACATACTAGGAAAAAAAAGTACTCATTTGTTTTTAAAGTAAAGAGAAAGGCCCAAGAACTTACAAAAAATACAGTTCTACAGATGAAAGATTTCTTCTAGTAAAAGAAACCACAGTAATTCTAGACATAGGGTAACTTAACAAAACTTCAGCAACAAAGATATCTTCGAAGTATTTAAACCTGATATTCAGTATTTTTACCATGAACTCCAACAAGGGAAAACAAAGCACACTAGGAAATCCAAGTTCAAAGTTAAAGCTAAACATACTACTATATACAAAATAGACAGTACACAGAACTCTACGCAATATTTCATAATAACCTATAAGGGAAAAGAATCTGAAAAAGAATAGATACATATGCAGCTGAATCACTTTTCTGTACACCTAAAACTAACACGTTGTTAATCAACTATACTTCCATTAAAAAAAAAAAAGTTAAAGCTAAGCAATGTTCTAAAATGATCACTCTGTCAAAATAAAAGTTCAAAACAAATCACTTTCACAAGATCCAAATCTTCTCCTAAAGCAACGTGAGTTCTGTAACATTAAACAGGAAATTTTAGGATCTTTGACACAGCAGTGGCTTATGTAAGTATAAAAATGCACAGCAGGTATACACCAACTGGTACTCATAATCCTTCCTAAGTATTGAAGAGACAATGCCTGGAGATCAGTTGTTTTTAAAAGTCAATTATTTTAGAAGAATAGCTGGCTTCTAAATGTTTTGCTTCTAAGCTAAAAAACTTCAGAGAGCAGAGCACACCCTCAAAATGCATCGTGACACACATCCTTTGGTGTAACAATCCAAATACTGTCATTCAAAGGCTAAGAAGACCTTTCCACCCCAGGTACAGAACAGGTGAGACTTCCGACAGCCTGTGTTCTAAGTCCCATGGGACACAGTGTGATCATCACACTGTCTGTGACCATGAAGCCCTCTTGGCACCGTGTCCCTCAAGGAGAGCTGGCACTTTACTCTGGGCAAGCACAGGATTTTCTTTTTAACTCAGCAATCTACACCTACCTCTACTGAAATGTTGTCCTGTAAAGGAAGCAGACTATGACAGCGTTTAAAGGGGACTCTTGGGTGTGGACCCATGGGAGACTCAGTTCAGTTCTATAGATGTCAAAGTCTCCAAAATAAAAAAGAGTGGGGAGAAAGGGGAGAGAAAGGAAAGGAAGAAAGAGAAAGGGAGAGATGGGGTTCCAGGCAAACAGACTGGGTGAGAACCTAGCTCTGCAAGCTGGTAGCAGTGTGACCCTGGCTAACCTGAAGTTCCCCATCTATAAAAGTGGGTGACAGCAGCTCCTGCTTTATGGGACTCTGGGAGATGAGTGAGATAACATAAGGAAAGCATTTAACAAAATGCCTCACATGCAGAAAGTTATCAAAATATGACCTATTCCGCCTATTGTTTTTATTGCAATCCAATAAGTTTGTCAGTTTAGTGAGTTACTCTATTTGGGAAGATATTCAGTTCTTCAACGACATGACATAATCCTTGCAAAACTAAGAAAAATAACAGAGATCAATACATCATTTTCAGTAAAGAATTTCCAGGGATTTCATTTCTCATAAGGCAATAGGAGTGTGGACTCAACAGGCAAGTACCTGGGTTTGAATCCCAAGCCCGACACTCGATGGTTTTGTGACCTGAAGCAAGTATTTACTCTGGTCTCAGTTTCTGTCTGTAACTCAGGGAGGACAAGATTCCCTTAGGGATGCTGTGTGGCCTGAGTGAATGAACATATGTAAACTGCTTAGGATACCACCTGGCACTTAGCAGGTGCTATGTCAGTGTTAACTCAGATCTTGGGGTTAACAATTCTCACCGGGAAACTGATTACCACCCCGAAGTTGGCCATCGTTAAACCCAGCTAGTTACTAGAGTAACTAGATGAGGACGCTATGATATGGAAACTTGTGAGGCTTAGTCTGAACCTTGACCTCACTAACCATCAGTTCTCTACATACACAATCTTGGTCCTCCACCTACAGATTCTATGTATCAGAGCTTACTCTCCACTAAGTCACTGACAAAATCCAAAGACACACCATAGCTCTGTGTATCTGAGTGATGATCTCTGGGTAGTGGAAATGTGATTTTTTTTCACTTGTCTGTATTTCTAATGTTCTGCCATACACATTCAGTGCTTGTCTAATAATAAAAGGTTATTTTAAAATTTGGAAATGAAAGAAACACTTCTCAGATTTGTCAAAGGGGGAAAAACCCAACAAATTCCATACCTGTATTTATGAATGATGGCATTAAATAGTTTTCCATCTCTCCAGCAGGTGGTGAAATTTTCACACTGAATCCCCACATAACCCTCTGTGGCCTGCTGTGTCCACAGTAACAATCTCTCCTTTGCAGACATGTCTTCTGACTCACCAGTAACATGGATATCAGATATCTAAATGGAACAGAAAACATTAAACCATTAGGAAGGAAGGAAACTAACACAGATTAAGAACCTACTATGTGCCAAGCACTTTACAAGTGCTGTTTCACTGAATCCTCCTAACTCTCACTTGTAAGAGGAGTATATTTTTCCCATTTTACATATAGGGAAACTGAGTTTCAAAGAGGTTAACAGATGGAAAAGTCGGATTTAACCCAAGCATCTCATTTTTTTTTATTCCAAAATGTCCCAGTGTTGAAAATTCTCCATTCCACTTTACTAATTAGATCTGTTCAAACAACTTAAGCACATGTTTTTCCAAGTTCAAATGGATCAAAGCAGAACCTACAAATTAATCTACGTTACTACCTGCAGAGAACTTGATCCAACAGGTATTCTGTGTAAAGAACAGAAAAGGAAAACAGCACCCTCTCCAATTAACCACATTACATAACAATTTGGCTTGAGGTCTCTCTAATTTTCTCATGAATCCTCATTCAGCTTACTCAATGGGAAACTTTTATCAAATAATTTTCCCTATACTTTGTTTTCATTAATTTTTTAAAGTCTCTTCCATTAAACGATAATAAAACAGGTCCCCAGTTCACACGACTTACATCTGCAAGTCGCCCTTTGATAAGGGTCCTACTTAACCTGCTGATAATGACATTAAGGCACCAAGTGACTTCGGCAGGGGTCACACAGTGATTTCCAAACTGGGAGTAACACCGGCAAACTGTTCCCTTAGCCAGTGCAGGAGCAAAGCCAGGGGATCAAGAGGACAGGCAGCCAGCCAGGGTCAGATGGGAAGCAAAATGGAGGGGGGGGCAAGTCATCCTGCACCAGGAAGAAAATCCCTGAAGTCATGACACTGGCCCCAGTCCTGGCAGCTAGTCCCATAGCTTTGAACACGTCATTTCACATCTGTGAGTCAACATTCTCATCTATGAGGAGGAAGGAAGCAGAAGCAGATAATGTTCAAGACTCTTTTCAGTCTAAACCCTGAGAGGCTAAGACACTGTAAAAACAACACAGAAGGTAAAGGTCCAAACAGGCAACTGAAAGTAGAAAACCCAGACCAAAGATAGCCTTAGCCTAGAAAGATGAATGGATAAAGAAGATGTGGCACACACACACACACACACACACACACACACACACACACAGTGGAATATTACTCAGCTGTAAAAAAGAATGAAATAATGCCATTTGCAGCAATATGGATGGACCTAGAGATTATCATACTAAGCGAATTAAGTCAGACAAAGACAAATACCATATGATATCACTTATATGTGGAGTCTAAAATATGGCACAAATGAAGTTATCTACAAAACAGAAACAGACTCAAAGACAAAGAGGACAGACTTGTGGTTACCAAGGGGAGGGGGGCTGGGGGAGGGATGGACAGGGAGTTTGGAATTAGCAGATGCAAACTATTACACATAGAATGGAAAAACAACAAGGTCCTACTGTATATAGCACAGGGAACTATATTCAAAATCCTGTGATAAACCATAATAAAAAATATGAAAAATAATATATATGTATAACTGAGTCACTTTGCTCTACAGCAGAAATTAACATGACATTGTCAATCAACTATACTTCAATAACATTTAAAAAAATAAAATAAAACAAAGAAAGCCTTTTACACTGGCCATTGCTTGGTGCAAACAGAAAGCCCTTTATTCCTACTGCTGCTCCAGGAGCCAGAGGACTAGAGGCCAACCCAGGGACGTGGGGCAGGAACACGTGGCAGTTAAGCCCACCCTAGGCCTACCAGCTCTGCCAGCACCCCGTGGAAGGGATGTAGGCCCACACGCCTTTCTCCATCCGGTACTGGGTGAGGCAGCCGTGCCAGGGAGCTCACACCCAGACACAGCCGGAGCAAGGCTCCCCACACAGGGCCAGTATTTGAAAGTGCAGGTGTATCTCAATTTAGTCATCTTTCCTAGGAATCTGTGCTCATCTCCACAGCACAGGAAAGAACTGTGTGCACGAACATGTTATATAGGATATATGGGAAAGATTTCTTTTTGTTTGTTTGTTTGTGTTTTCATTTTATTGAAGTATAGTTGATTTACAAGGCTGTGTTAGTTTCAGGGGTACAGCAAAGTGATTCAGTTACATATTTATATATTCTTTTCCAGATTCTTTTCCCTTATAGATTATTATAAGATAGTGAGTACAGTTCCCTGTACTATAAGGTAGGTCCTTGTTGGTTATCTCTTTTATATATAGTAGTGTATATCTATTAATCCCGAATTCCTAATTTATCCTTCCCCCCGCCTCTCCCCTTTGGTAATTTTTTTTTTAAAACATGGGGAAAAAAAAAAGAGCAGAAACATCGCCCAACTTCCAACTGACATTCTGCCCTAAAATCATGCTGGCGAGCCTTTCCAGCACATCCCAGGAGTTCAAATCCCATCTCTACCACCTACATGTTCAAGTTACTTACCTGCTTTAAGATCGTTCTCTCACTTGTAAAACAAGGATGATAACAGTCATTACACTGTGTTGTGCAAATTCAACAACACGGACACAGAGTAATTTAAATGCCTGGCACACAATAAGTACACTTTCAATTTGTTGGCTATTTTATTGCTATGGTTATTCTTTTTTTTGACAAAGGGAGAAGCAAATACTTGGCTTTATTATTCTCCCAATTCTCTTAGGAAAAGGAGTAAAAGATAAAAGTTTTCAAATTTGTTGCCTCAGACCAATTGAAATCTCTGAAAACAAGGTTCAGAGAAACGAATCTAGGAAACTGTAAATGAAAAGTTGAACCTCTATGCAAAATTTCACAAGAGCCTTTACAGATTATAAAATCAGCTTCTTTTGGACTTGTGGTTGCCAAGGGGGAGGAGAGTGGGGGAAGGATGGACTGGGAGTTTTGGATTAGCAGATGCAAATTAGAATATATATGATGGATATAAGCAACAAGGTCCTACTGTATAATAAATAGCACAGGGAACTATATCCAATATCCTATGATAAACCATAATGGAAAAGTATATAAAAATGTATATATGTATAACTGAGTCACTTTGCTGTACAGCAGAAATGAACACAACATTGTTAATCAACTATACTTCAATAAAATTTAAAAAAAAAATATATATATATAAAATCAGCTGCTTCTGGGAACCCTAAGAACGCAGGAGCTACGTGGGTGATATTTATAGCTATATGAAGAAAGGGGCGATAGCTGGGCAGAGGCGTGGACTGGTTTCTGCCGGGTCAAGAACGTTCCACGCCAGTCCAGTCACAAAGGTAACTGCCTATTAACAAGGGCTGCCAAAACATTTCAACCACGGGGTAAGTTTAATAGTTGCAGCGCTGCCCAGCACACCCAGGGAAAGATATTAAGGAAGAAGAGTTTAGAGGTCTGAATATGGCTAAACATCAACCAGGAGAAAATAATATATTTTATTAAATAAGTTCCCAAAAGTTCCCAAATCATATTTCAGCACGTTATTCTCACATGCATACACTGATTCAAAAGCTATAGTTTTAAAGGGTATTTTCAAATATGTTCTGAACCAAACTTTAACATATCGAAGACCACTATCACGTTAAGTCTTTCAGCTTCTCCTGGGATTTCCAATTAACTGAGTAGTAACCCCACAGGGAAATCAAGGCATTTTTAGATATACTGTTACCACTAGCCACTACCTATCTGAGTCTATCAAACTTTTCATGATACGGTGTAAACAAAATTAAAAAGCAAAATAAACCAAACGCTAAACGTTGTTAGGTCTGCAGTTGCCACTCATGACTCCTAATGTAAAATCTGTGCATTCAGCAAAACAGCCTGACTCTTCCATCAAGGGCAGGCCACGTGGGATTCTAGGAAGTAACCAAGGCTCCTCCCTTCGAATCCTGGAGGCACACAGAGAGCAGAGATGGTTTCAATTCCTGCTGCCTGCGTTCAAATCCCAACTGCAACCACTAAGAGGATTAAGACCCAGAGCTACTCAACGTGGATGGACCTAGAGATTATCATACTAAGTGAAGTAAATCAGACAGGGAGAGATAAATATATGATATAGCTTATTTATGGAATCTAAAAAAAATGATACAAAGGAACTTATTTACAAAACAGAAAGAGACTCGCAGGCATAGAAAACAAACATGGTTACCAAAGGGGAAAGGGGGGGAGGGATAAATTAGGAGTTTGGAAGTAACAGATACACACGACTATATATAAAAGAGATAAACAACAAGGACCTACTGTACAGCACAGGGAACTCTATTCAATATCTTGTAATAACCTGTAACAGAAAAGAATCTAAAAAAGAATATATATAAATATATGTATACTTGAATCACTTTGCTGTACACCTACAACCAACACCACATGGTAAATTAACTATCCTTCAATTAAAACAAAGAAAAGATTCTCCTCATTTTTAAAACTTACATGATGCCATAATAACATCTTCCTCCTGGAGCAGTTCTAAAGTTTAGACAAGATAATCTGCATTATCTCAGCACAGGACCTGGCAGATAGAAAACTCTACAAATGTCAGCTTCTCCCACAACTTCATGAGCAGTATTTGCTGCTTCAAGCCCCTCACCAGCGATCTGTCAGCTCGCATCTAACACAAACAAGATAGTTTAGACCCAAGTTCCTTTTCGAAACTGGAAGCCCTCATGCCTCTCATCCGGGTCACTGCTGTTGCCCCCCAAGTGCAAGTTCTTCCTCTCACTGAGCCTCTCCGGCCACGTTTCATCTCTGCTTCATCTCCCAGACCCAGACTGCCTCCACTCCCAACTTTCCGGGAGTATCTATTCCACGGGAAACCAAGTCCGCCTCAGCATCATTACCCTGCCCCGCTTCTGCCTTTTTACTGAAACCCAGGCCCCCCCCACTGCACTGCGTTAACTCAAGTCCTGGACACCACCGGGCCGACGGGCAGGGCATGTGTTTCTAATGCTCCCAGTGAAAACCAGTAGTTTTCAAACCATTATCCATGGGCACAAAGACCTTGCCTTCACACAGCAGGTCACTCTTGTGCCACCACCTTCTTGCTGTCCTCAAGATGACCCACACTCCCCAGCGGTCTGACACCGGACTGGCTGTCCCCGTCTGCATCCAGGGCCCCATCCTCACAGGCCTTTGTCTTCCCTCCATGTCAGCCGGTCACACACACCTGTGGCCACAGCCTGGATCTTGTCACCTTGAACCCGACCTAGTCCACTTCAGGTCTGTACCTTCTGATAGCAATGTCCATTCTTCCAGTACTTTCATTCCTTAACTCCAGCTGGACCAACCACCAGGCTCAGAAACATCTCACATTCCTCCACTGGCCTGATTCTGCCCCATCTCTGAGCCCTCTGCTCTCTTTACCTCCTTCTCCATTTGGTTTGCACCACATGATCCATCACTTCAACCACCATCCTCAACTCCCTCACTCCGTCCTCACCTTGCAACCACCCAGCCAAACCTCAACCCTGATCCAGGCAGCGGTATGTCTTCTCCACCCCTGCCCTGAGTCTTCTCCACCCCTGCCCTGAATATACACCTGGACTAGAGGAAACCATACCACCACGTGGACTACTGCCTCCACGAATCCCAGCTCTGATCTCAGCCGGGGGCTCCAGGAAACTTGCCTTTTCTTTTCAGTGTCCTAAACAGCCGGTTTTTCTATCCCTCACAGCATCTCTGCCAACTCTTCCCGAAATGCCTGAAACTCGTACCCCACCCCCTCTTCTTTCCACGTCTGGCATCACTTTTTCATCTTCTTTACAGAGAAAACAGTGACACACATAAGAGCCCCCTCATTGTCCCACCTTGTCACCCTTGACCTTTGCTTCCTCCTGACCTGCTTCCCTCCTGTGAATCCTCCACCTCCTGGGGGGGGGATGGTCTCATTATCAGTGACCCTCCCCTCACCTGGGTCTTTTGCTCTGAGTATATAAGATGCCCAAGGCTCTTCCATCCTAAAATAAATAAAAACAAATAACCCTCATAAACCCAGTTTCCTCTGTACTTAGCACCAACTCTCTTCTCAGTAAAGCAACTGGAAAAAAAAAACCATTCTGTGTTTTATAATCTTTATCATCTTTACTCCTCAACCCGTCCAGACTTGGCTTCCACCCCAAACACTCCACGAAAAGTAAGGAGAGGTGACCAGATAAAAAGGGAGGGAGTTCTTGCTCATGATTCTGTTTTCTCAGGAAAGAAGGAAATTAGATGGTTGGTGGAACGTCACAGAGGAAGTGGTGGGCACAGGAGGGGATCAGGCGCTGAGAGACGGCACAGGGTCATCGGTCTCTCCTCCAGTTCCCCATCCTGACCTTGCCGAGGCAGCAGTTCTGCCAAACCTGCTCATCCGTGAATTTCCCACGAACCTGGGGAGACCGAAGTACCTGATTCCAGGGGTGCATGAGCTGCCCCAAGACTGTCTTCAAGGGAGAAGAGGGTCTTATAGCCCCATTTCTTCTGTTTCCCCATGGCCAACGATGAGCTGAAGCAACTATTATCTTTACTCAGGACCATCGCCTCTAGTCTCCAGTGTCAATACCAACAATACCAGGCTCAGGAGAGCTTCCCCTTCCCCTGGAACTAAGCCTCAGTGTCGGGACGAGTAACAGCCTCCTAGCCAGCTGCACTGGACCACGTCTGCCCTGCTCTCACTCCGCAGGCACATTAATCCAGGTCAGTCTTGGCTGGTCTGCCCAGACCCAAGCCATTCTTCTTCTATTCCACGATCAAACCATATGAACGTCAGACCATGTGGACTAAACACTCCCTCTCTCCTCGGGTCCTCTGTTCAGGCTACTTCTCCCCTTGGAACATCCTCCCCATACCCTGCCCAACGTGGTCAGACTAGGTGCTCACTTACCATCTGCTGAGTAAGGGGTGGGAGACAGAGAGGGAAGGGGGAGGGAGGAAGGAAGGAAGGGAGGGAGGGAGGGAGGGAGGGAGGGAAGGAGGGAAAGGAGGAAAGAGGGAAGGAGGGAGGGAAGGGGGAGGAAAGGAGGGGGGGAGGGAAGGGGGAGGAAGGAAAGAAGGAAGGGAGGGAGGGAGGGAAGGGGGAGGAAGGGAGGGAGGGAAGGAGGGAGGAGGGAGGAGGGAGGAAGGAAGGAGGAGGGAGGAGAGAGGAGGGGAGGAAAGATCAGAAAAACGTGTCATGTTTTCATTTGGTATGAATGCGTTTTAGCCTCTCATGTAAACCTTGTCATCTTAGAAAGTAAATGGCTGTCAATTAAGCTCACTTTGCAATCATCACCAAACACCCCGACCACTGCCCAGGAGTGCCCGGGCGGTGAGCCCAGCCCCGGAGATTACTCTCCAGAGCCCTGCCCACCAATCCCCATTTCTCTGGGTGTGTCCGCCTCTGTGTCTCCAGCCGCCCATCACCCCCTTTTGCCCCACGTGTCCCCATGTCTGTGTCTCGTGGCCCCATGTCCCTGGGTGTCTCTGTGGCCTGGGTGGCCGCCCACCCTTTCTGAGGTGGCTGCCCCACGCTCCCCCTCCTGCTGCCCCAGTCCTGCACACAGTGTTATTTATGCCCCCCCAGCCCGTGACAGCCACCGCCATGCCCCTCACAGTGTCCCAAGGGAGGAGGGGCATCCCTGCCAGGAGCCCTCTGCCCATCTCCTTCCCTGCCTCGCAAGCGCCCGCCCACCACCCTCACGTGGCTCACATTCAACTGCTGGAAGTTTTGCTGTCAATAAAACGTTTGAGGATCGCAAAAAAAAAAAAAAAAAAGTGAGAGCCCCACATTACCTAAGTGTCATCTAAATCATTTCATAAACTTGACCCAGGACATAGCCTTGAAATGCCTTTTCAATGGAAGAAAACAAGCCATCACCCCCCATCTGAGAGTTCGCTCCCAGCTGACAGCGGACTGGCCCGCTACCTGCTGCGGGAATCGACAGCCTCCTGATTCTGGTCAGCTGAGGCTGCAAGCCTGGAAGTCCTCTGAGTAAAGTCAATGCCACTAGATGACTGGGCAACAGCCACACCTGATTTTTATGGATGTTGTCATGGTTCTGGCATGCAGGGAGGGGAGGGCACACCAACAGCCAACTTCCAAAGCTGACTCACATACCCCCTAGGAGACTATTCACATTTTTATTGTATTTTATTCTATACAAGGCAAATATGCAACTTAAAAAATTTTTTTAAATAACTATAATTTATTGAAAAGGTTAAAAAGTTAATCAAATTTACTATTTAAATAATCGACATGTGACACCAGAAAGGCAATGTCTCTGAGGTTAAGAGAACTGAGAAATTTAACTTAGAGAAGCTATAAAAATAGTAAAGGATTAAGGAATCCGGGGAACTCAAACTGGAAGGTCACAAAGCCCTCTGGCAACTCCCTGGTTTCACTGGTGAACAAGCTGAGGCCAAAGGAGGTGAGGGGACTGGCCCAGGGTCTCAGCACTCGAGCAGGAAGGGGCCGAGGGGATGGACCTATGTCTCCTAAATTCCAACTCACAATTTGCAAGAGGAGAGTGAAATCTCTCCTTCATATTTAGAAAAGAAATCTACCCGTACAACTCAGACTGATCTTTCCTCAGGAGGCCCAGTGGGTGCTCACTCTTCAATGCTGGAGAGATGTCTGCACCCGGGTTGGGTTAGGGTTAGGGGTAGCCCCCAGCTCCCCTCAACCCTAAGGTCATGACCCTTCCCCTGGAGCTTCCTAGCCTCTACACTGGCAAAGCAGCTGCTACAGAGAACACTTCTCATTTTCAGAGGAGGACCCACCCCTGGATCTCTCACAGGAACCAAACGTCAGGGTTCACGGAGGTTCCCTCACTAGACTAAACACACGCCCTTGACTGCCAGCCTCGCCACAGAGCAGCAGAGCTGTCCCTAGATTCACGTCCTTCCTCTTCTCCCAGAGCTGCTGCAATAGGCCCTCTGGATGCATCTGGACTGAGCTGCAAATAAACATATTAGTTTTACGACTCGGTCCCTCCCAGGGGTTATTTCTGTCAACCAAGAGGCTGACAGAATTTTAAGCTAATGGTGGAATTAGAGAACAAACTCTCTGACACGGTATAGGTATTCACTAGACATCTGCTGAAGAAACGGTCAAAAGAAGAATGGACCAGGGGAATGAGAGGCAGCTCTGCTGGTGCAGAAGGATACCTTATGTCCAAGGAAAGAAAGAAGTGCTCTTCACAACAGATGGTCACAACATGTGTCCTCTTTTTCACAGGAGCAGAAGACGGTGGTGAGACAGAAGTTATAAAGCGCCTACAACCTCCTGTCTTTCTCCCACATACTACTTCATTGAATCCTCAGAACAAGAAACCATCCTAGTTCACAGACATGGGAAGTATGACCTGCATTAAATGTAAGTCTTCTGGTTTCTCCAAAGAAGACATACGGATGACCAATAGGCACATGAAGAGATGCTCAACATTGTTAATTATTAGAGAAATGCAAATCAAAACTACAATGAGGCACCACCTCACACCAGTCAGAATGACCATCATTAAAAAGTCTACAGGGACTTCCCTGGTGGCACAGTGGTTAAGAATGTGCCTGCCAATGCAGGGGACACGGGTTCAAGCCCTGGTCTGGGAAGATCCCACAAGTCGCAGAGCAACTTAGCCCATGTGCCACAACTATTGAGCCTGTGCTCTAGAGCCCGTGAGCCACAACTACTGAAGCCCGTGAGCCTAGAGCCCGTGCTCCGCAACAAGAGAAGCCACCGCAATGAGAAGCCCACGCACCGCAACTAGAGAAAGTCCGTGTGCAGCAACGAAGACCCAACGCAGCCAAAAATAAATAAATAAAGTCTACAAATAACAAATGCTGGAGAGGGTGTGGAGAAAAGGGAACCCTTCTACACTGTTGGTGGGAAGGTAAGTTGTTGCAGCCACTGTGGAAAAGAGTATGGAGGTTCCTCAGAAAACTAAAATAGAATTACCATATGATCCAGCAATCCCACTCCTGGGCATATATCCAGACAAAATTATAATTCAAAAAGATATATGTACCTCTATGTTCACAGCAGCACTGTTCACAGTAGCCAAGACATGGGAACAACCTAAATGTCCATCAACAAATGAATGAATAAAAAAGATGTGGTACATATGTACAATGGAATACTACTCAGCCATGAAAAAGAACAAAATAATGCCATTTGCGGCAACATGGATGCAACTAGAGATTATCATACTAAGTGAAGTAAGTCAGAAGGAGAAAGACAAATAACATATGATATCACTTATATGTGGAATCTGAAATAGGACACAAATGAACCTATCTACAAAACAGAAACAGACTCATGGACATGCAGAACAGACTGGTGGTTGCCAAGGGGGAGGGGGTTGGGGGAGGGATGAAGTGGGAGGTTGGGATTAGCAGATGTAAGCTTTTATGTATAGAATGCATAAACAACAAGGTCCTACTGTGTAGCACAGAGAACTATATTCAATATCCTGTGATAAACCGTAATGGAAAAGAATATAAAAAAGAATGTATGTATAACTGAATCACTTTGCTGTACAGCAGAAATTAACACAACATTGTAAATCAACTATATTTCAATTAAAAAAATAAAACTTAAAAAGAAAATTTTAAGTCCTCTGACTCAAGAGCTCCTAAGTCCCCTTTCCTCTGCTACACCCAATCTATAGCGACGCCCTACAGCATTTCAGGAAGAGTTTTATCTATCAATGAACCAGCTCATTTTACAGAAGGAAAAACTGATTTAAGGGATACACAGTGGATATGGGAATGGTAGTTGTCAAATGTTCTCCCTGCAGAACCCAAATCCCTACTGGCTAGTCACGAGTATCATCCAGGGAATTTCAATTCCTTCATATAGTTTTGTTAAAATAAACGACAGTTTATACTCTAATTGAGAGAGTTCAGGTATTAACAAGGATGAAAGCAGCAGGTTGGAAAAGGCGATCTCAAGATGCTTCCACCTCTTTTAACATAATTGTTTCAAGAGTGAAAGTTTATCATTGGGAGCAAGGTTGTTGCAGAGCTGTGGAGGGTGTTGACCCGTGTTCCATCCCCGACCCCACCGCTTACTGGGCCTTGGTTTCCTCTCATCAAGATGCCGACACGCACACATGGTTCAGAATGGTGCCTGCCCCACATGAGTGGAAGTGACTACACCAGACTGAGGATTATTCCCTACATTTTTTTGCTCACATTGCTTGACACTGTATTCAGGCAAAAGCAAATTCCACATTGAATGTGTCAAAACACTCAAATATTTCCAAGCCAAGATGTTTGCTTCCAAAGATAATCTCTAACGATGTTTCAACTATTTTGGCAGAAACCAATGTAATCAACACATTTTTAGAGTCTGCTTCCAAGTTTCAAAAATGTGTGAAAAGGCTCCACAAAATATTCTTAACTGTAAAGACAGCACACATATTTTGAAAATGCTATCTGGTTAAAAAACTGCCTTCCTAAAAGGAAGAGTTAAATTGAGGATAAAAGTAAAAAGTTGATAAAGTTCAAGTGCTAATGCTCTACGTTGATGGCTACCTTTAGCAAATGCTCATTTATTTCTTATTCAAATTATGGGGGAAAACAAACACAGATATGACTATATTTCTTGTATAGTAAAGGATTTTAAACTTGGCATGTCCTTCATTTAACTGAAAAGATAGAGGCATTCTATTGCTGATAGAGATCCAATTCTGTGCAACATTTTATAACTAAACTTTCACAAACTGGGTCATGAAATCCAAATGAAGACTAGAAATTTAAAAATCTATAAACTCATTTTCATTAAAAAAGATGAAATGGTTCAGAAAGAAATGCTAATTAGTCAACTATAAACCAAATGACCTTTGCTTTCAAGATCTATAGAGCAAAGCTACCGTGGAAAAGTAGAAATATTTAGATTTCACCCTAGTCCTTGAATTCTAAGCACGATTCTATAGCCTAAGATTCACAGAAGACTTGGTTAAAGAAAAAAATACTGAATAAATATTACATTTCAGTGAGGTTGAATATTAATGTATTATTCTAACATTTTGAGATAGCTCTCAATTATTTTGTTTTTATAATTTAGAAAGTCAATGAATGAAAATATCTAACCCATCATTACTCAGATGCTGATAATGTAATTTGTACACTATCCACACCCTTCGCCACCCTTCCCTCCTTGGCTTCTCTCCTGTATGTCACTGCCCTGTTTACTGCAATTCACCAAAGGATGAAAAGGAACATGAAAAGAGTTCAGTGTTCAGTAGTTAACACAGCTATATGACAGGGTGGGACGTTAAAATGACAACAGTCCCCCTTGTCCACAGTTTTGCTTTCCGTGGTTTCAATAACCAAAGTCAAACACGGTCCAAAAATATTCAATGGAAAATTCCCAGAATAAGCAATTCTTAAGTTTTAAATGGCACGACATTCTGGGGAGCAGGATGAGATCTCGCACCATCCCGGTCTGCCCCACCCCCAACAGGAATCATCTCACTAGTCACTTCGTATATGTCTTGGTTATCAGACTGATTGTTGCGGTATCCCACTGCTTGTGTTCAAGGAACCCTTATTTTACTTAATAACTTAATAACAAAGTGCAAAAGCAGTGATGCTGGCAACTTGGATAGTCTCCTAATGTACCTAAACTTTATCATAGGTATGTAAGTACAGGAAAAAGCACAGTACATACACAGAGGGTTCAGTACTATCCAGTTTCAGGCCTCCACTGGGAGCCTTGGAATGTATCCCCTGCGGGTAAAGGGGGAACAACTATATTAAGCATCCTCATCCCCAAAGCCTTTCAGGTGACTAAGTTTATAGCCACGGTCCCCATCATTTATAATGAACAAACAATGGGATATAAGTGCCTAG
The DNA here is from genome assembly GCF_005190385.1 of Monodon monoceros. Taxonomy (NCBI): domain Eukaryota; kingdom Metazoa; phylum Chordata; class Mammalia; order Artiodactyla; family Monodontidae; genus Monodon; species Monodon monoceros. The sequence continues at coordinate 43,614,717 of NW_021703780.1, forward strand.
TGTTGGTTCAGTATATAACAGGTGCCTAATAAATGTCTGGTAGAGGAATCAAAGAAGTGACGGATGGAAGGAAGGGGTGAAAACACTCAACAGAAAGGTATGCAATGAAATGCATGGATTTGTAGGAATTTAAAAGTGAAAGAGCTGTATGTGGGGAAAGGTAGGGAAATGACATCAGTTCAAAGTTCAGCTTGGAGATAATTGTGGGTGAGATCCAAGCCCTTCCACGTCCTGGCTGAGTGACTTGAGCAAGTCACTACGTCTCCTGAGGCTCTATGTCCTCCTCTGTAAACGCAGCAAACAACAGAACCATTTCATGATGGTTAAACAGCACAGTGGGGGGTGTCTGGCATGCAGTAGGACTCCACAAATACCATGCCTAATAACAGTCGTGTCGTCATCCAGTCCCACATCCTCCTTTTCTGGAAAATGAAGCCGAGACCCGGAGAAATGAAGAAGGCGTCCAAGGCACACAGCTCTCTGGCGGCAAAGCTTGGCGAGAACTCACACCTCCTGCCTCCAGGCCCGTGATCCACGCTGCTTGTCAGAAAACCCACGATGAGGAGAAAATGAAGGGTGAAGCTGGTTCTCAGAACTTAGCATGTTTTCAAGATACATGTGAGAGGGCGCCTGAAACATATGCAGTGCTCTCACATTCCGTCATAAGATATTCTGATACAGTTAAATCCAGGGTAAAGCTTCACCTGGAGATGATTCTAGCACCACAGGGACCCTGGGGTCCACTTGAGAATATGAAGAGTAACGAGCACCCTAGCCACAGTCTTGACCATCAGAATCATTGGCCCACGGTGATCCATTATATTAGAATCACTAGAGTTGAAATCCGGGCACCTATATTTTTCTTTTAATATTTATTTTATTTATTTATTTTCTTTATCTTTTTTTTTGTTTTTTATTTTTTGGCTGCATCGGGTCTTAGTTGCAGCACGCAGGATCTTTTGTTGCAGCACACAGGCTTCTCTAGTTGTGGTGCACGGGCTTCTCTCTAGTTGTGACATGCAGGTTTTCTCTCCAGTTGTGGTGCACGGGCTTCTCTCTAGTTGTGGTGCACAGGCTTCTCTCTAGTTGTGGCATGCGAGTTTTCTCTCTCTAGTTGTGGTGCGCGGGCTCCAGAGCAAGTGGGCTCTCTAGTTTGCTGCAGGTGAGCTCTCTAGTTGAGGCACACAAGCTCAGTAGCTGTGGCACACGGGCTTAGGTGACACCAAGCATGTGGGTTCTTAGTTCCCCAACCAGGATTGAACCCTCGTTCCCTGCACTGGAAGGTGGATTCTTTACCACTGGTAAGTCCCCAGGCACCTATATTTTTAAAAGCTCCTTAGGTGACACTTACATGTGGTCTGTTAGAGAACCAATGACCTATAAATAGAGACAACAAAAATCTTGGCTGAGAGCAACATCACAAGACTGGGAAGAGGTGGGATTTGTGAAACTCAAGAAAGAAGAATGCTTTGTGGGCACAGCTTGAGGGGAAAGGCAGGACTCCCCGTCACAAGTCCGGGAAGCATGTGAGTCAGACAAAGAAGGGGCCCTGCACAAGGTGCAGACCCTGAGCTCATCACTCCCTGTCCCCAAACGTGCTCTGCCTCTGCCACCTCTGTTGGCAACACTCATCCTCCCCAGATGAACATTAGCTCTTATAAACATCAACCCCTGTTCCAAGTTCACAGCATCTCCTTCAGAACTCTGACAGCTCATCAAAGTAGGATGCTGTGCCATCATTTAAACTCAGCTACTCCCATCTGCTGTGTTCCCTTAAGGACCTTATTTAACCTGAGTTTCCATTTCTTCCTTCCAAAGAGGAACTGTCTATTTCACCTATTTAATACAGTTGTTAAGAATGATCAAAAGACACAATGTGTCTGAAAGTGTTTTTCCACTTCCAAAGCAATATGCAAATCTAAGGTGCTTCCTTTGTTTACTTACACCTCTTTACCCTAGTGAAGTTATCACAGGTTATGAGATTGACATTCAGTAGATGCCCAAGAAGGGGCGGCTGAGTCTGCTCCACAGAACCCCAGGGCCTGGAGGGCCACCCGATGTTGGCTTACAATGGCAAGGATTAAAGAGGAGGTGGGCTGGTCACCTAGACTAAGAATGACAAATATCACAGGACCTGGGAAGTTCAAGTCAGAGGCTTAAACTAAGTCTAAGCTTAAGATAAGTTCAAAGAATTGTGCAATATTCTACTTTGGAGATTAACCCAAACATCACTGAGCCCAACCGTGCACACACAAATGAATGAGTAAAAATGGCCCAAATAGAGAAGATATGGAAAAGATTCTGAAGGGACAATGTCTTGCAAAGGAATGCTGGCTAACGGGCCATTTCTGGGATGGAATACTAGTGAAGGGGCTGAGAGCTCTCATTTGCATCCAATTCTGCAATGAAAAATGGAGAATCCAATGCAAGATAAAGAGGGCTGTGCACAGTTCTGAGCAAAGATAATTAGGCAGAGGCCACCTCCAAAGTACCGGGAAGAATGCATTTACGAGCAGCCAAGCTGTTGGTCTGACTCTGCCACCAGTCTTTATCTGGACCACGGGGAAGTTAAGATGTCAAACTCCTCAGATAAAATAAAGACTATCCCTCATCAAAAAGTCTACAAACAATAAATGCTGGAGGAGGTGTGGAGAAAAGAGAACCCTCCTACACTGTTGGTAGGAATGTAAGTTGGTTGCAGCCACTAAGGAGAACAGAAACGGAGGTTCCTCAAAAAACTAAAAACAGAGCTACCATATGATCCAGCAATCCCACTCCTGGGCATATATCCGGAGAAAACCATAATTCAAAAAGATACATGCAACCCAATATTCATAGCAGCACTATTTACAATAGCCAAGATATGGAAACAACCTAAATGTCCATCAACAGAGGAATGGATAAAGAAGATATGGTACATATATACAATGGAATATTATTCAGCCATTAAAAGGAATGAAATAATGCCATGTGCAACAACATGGATGGACCTAGAGATTATCATACGAACTGAAGTAAGTCAGAGAGAGAAAGACAAATATATGATACCACTTACATGTGGAATCTAAAAAAAAATGATACAAATGAACTTATTTACAAAACAGAAACAGACTCACAAACTTAGAAAACAAATTTATGGTTGCCAAAGGGGAAAGTGGGGGGAATGGATAAATTAGGAGTTGTGGATTAACATATACACACTACTATATATAAAATAGATAATTGACAAGGACCTACGGTATAGCACAGGGAACTCTACTCAATATTCTATAATAAACTTAAATGGGAAAAGAATCTGAAAAACAATGGATATATATAAATATATAACTGAATCACTTTGCTGTACACCTGAAACTAATACAACATTGTAAATCAACCATACTCCAATATAAAATAAAAAATTTTTAAAAAGTGAAAAAAAATAAGGATTATCTCATTCAGCATTTCCCTAGAAGACATGAGGCTTTAAGTACCTCCATATCACAATTATTTAACAAATCTGACTGAAGGTTTATGACCTATTTTCACATGTATTTTCTATTGAAGTTTCAAAAATCATTAGCTACACAAAGTAGAAAGAAGGGGTAAAATCCTTGGCATGAGTATAATTCAAGTGGGAAAAAAGGCTTATGCACCACTAGGAAACAGATTTTATGAGTTTCCACTAATGAAAACATGTGAGGCTTACTTGAAGCCAAATTATGCAAAAAACAGATGGAAAACATATGTGAGCAAAGCAAGTGGTTACATTCATAAACACACAGCAGCCAAGCGGCTTTCTTTTTCACTGACCTTCATGCCAGACCTACATAGACAAGGCCTAGACCGGATGCTTTCTTTTTAAATGTAACCACTGTAAAATGTAAATAGAATGCACGACATAACATTGGCAAGGCGTGTTGGTGGATACAAACAGGGGAACCAGCTTCAGGAGGACAAGCGGCCAAGGCCAATGATGACTGCACACCTAGACCCTACTAAAACCTCATCTGACCACTGGGTCAAGGATCTCTGCCCAGCAATACAACGATCTTGCCATGAATGGTTTCATGTTCCATATACCACTTAACGTCCAGATTTTTTCCTAAAAGGCAAAGTTAGGAACAGCTTAAATGAAAAAGCCATCAGCTGCCAAGTGGTACCATGTACTGGACGTTGCTTGGGTGATGCACTTCTCAGGCAAGTAAATCAATATTCACTTACATTTTAAAGACAAGTAAAAACCCCAGAGAAGCAACTTGTCTAAAGCTAAATATCCATGTTAGGAATACAGATCACAACTTCCTGGCAGCCTGAGTCATATTCAGATTCCTATGACCCATTGCCCAAGTGAGTTCTGATTTTAGACTTGGCCGGGGAGTAACTCACGTAACAAAGAGACAGAATAGATTTGGGCAGTTACATCTGTGCCTGTCACCCCCAAAGCACACACACACACACAGAAGCATACACAGATACACACACGGAACTGAAAGCAATTATGTCAGTGTCCCTGTGTATGGAAACGGACAGAGAACTAGAATTGGGGTTTTGGATCAGCAATCAAACTTACAGATCAGCAGGTCAGGGCTGACTGATCATTGTAGCATCTCCTCCCTACATCTGTCTTGTCATAACTGCTTTTTGATTTAACTTTTGTTTCCAAAGGCTATTCCATCGGAAAAGTCAAGACACATGAACTACAGAAATTCAAAAGACGTGCGTTATCTTAGAGCAGTGGTTCACTAAGTCTTCCAACAGTAACAAAAACGTATAGGGCTTGAAATAAAGGTGGGATTAAAGAATGTACCACCAAAAATAAAATCATAGTTAATCAAACCTAAGGCTACAAATGAAATGCACCAAGAACTCTACAGCTTTCACATAAATGAATATGAAAAGAATGTTTACAAAGGACAAATTACGGAACCTCAGCCAGGTGTGAGCACCTGGAGTCCTTATTTGCACGTTAAACTCAGGCTCTGTGCTGCACTTACCTCCTTTCCACTTGTGTCCTTGGAAGGAAAGGACACGTTATCACAGAGGGAAGCACATCTCTTTTTTTCAAACTGGAAATGATGTGTTGCATGAGGGCAAGATCTCTCCATGTTTTGCTTTTCTTGAACACCGCAGTCATTTTTTGATGGGTCTTCAGAAAACCCACTTTTTTCAAGCACTCTCTCTGTACCACAGTGAATGGAATTTAAGCTGGCTGCCTTTTGGAAAGAAAAACTATCAGTTCTTCTCTGGAATGTTATTTCTCTTGGGTTGACATCATCGAAATGGTCCTTCCTCTTTGCACAGTAGGGAGTGCTGTCTTTTTCTGAAATCCTTTCCTCTAGTTCACTAACTTTGACTTCTGTTTCCTGGTGTTGAGGAGGAGAAGGGCTCCCAGGGTGACACCGACCGCTCACCATCTCATGCTGGACACCCATTTCCAGAGTGAGGCTGGGGCTGGCACATCCCTCCTGCACCAGCCCCTTGGACCAGGGGGCTGCCTGCTCCCTGGAGACCAGGATGCTACTCCTCTTCCCTTCATTTTCATGGTTTGGCTCTCCTGACTCTGTGTCACCTACAGTTTTCTTGGTCGGTTCTCTTCTAAAGTATTTTCTTCTTCCAGCAGAATATTTTTCAAGGCTCAGAGGAGTTTTGGCAGGATCTAAATATTGTTCTTCTTTCTCCGCTCGGACACATCCACAGACATTCCCCATGTGATTTGCAGGAAATCACAGTTGTTCAGTGTCACTCATTTCAAAAGCCAGGGCTTACTCAGATCTCCATGCAGTCTAATTCCTCAGACTTCATGACCATCCTTTTCAGCATGAGGCCATTTTGCTTATGAGAAAGGCACCCGCAAGAAATGCCGTGGCACCCTGCCCAGCCGGTCCCTGGGTCTCATTAGACACCCCGTGGCTTACTTCTGGCCACCAATCCTCTTGGACAAACATCACTGCTCACTGTCAAATGACACGCTGATGAGCTTTCAAGGCAAACCCTTAACTTTACTGCACAAAAAAATTCTGACCCTTGCTTTACTTTCAGTTTTCCGAAATGCGGTTACACTACCAAAGTTTGAATTAACCTTTGGAACCACTGGTGATTCAGCAAACATGAGCACAAACAGAAAGCAAATGCCAGTCAAACTTAGTTTCAAAGTGCCTTTCAAATTTAGTTTCAGAGATTCTCCACCATACAAGTTTTTTTTCTTAAGAAACACAATCTAATGTTGGCACTTGCCCCCCCAAAAAGGGCTCAAAAACCTCTATAAACTGTACTGACTCTTATTCAAAAACAGCAGCCATAAAAAAAGAACAGGATGATTCAACAGCTGAAGGAGAGATAATACATGCTAAATGCCTAAAACACTCTATTCAAATTGTTTCTAAAATCAATCTCTTCGAATAGTTTGTCATACTTTTCATATGACAAATTTCCAAGCCATTTCTCTTTTTATGATCATTAGGATTTTCATATGAGGAAATTGATAAATTTTATGATTTAAAGCATGGAACTCTTAGCCAGAAGAAACATCTGTGTGTACTTATACGTGAATTAAGGCAGTTGAACTTTACTTGTAACTTTTATAATTGTACCCTAGTTAAATATTACACAGTTTTACCAGGGCCATGGTGTATACATAATAAATCAGTATGGAACCCGATGACCTAAAGTGTGCATATTTCTAACACTGAGTCATCAATATGGTAAAAAGGAAATTAGTATCGCATGACTAGTCTTATGCATAAGCTGACTAGAGCCCACGAGCCACAACTACTGAAGCCCGCATGCCTAGAGCCTGTGCTCCGCAACAAGAGAAGCCACTGCAATGAGAAGCCTGCACACCGCAATGAAGAGTAGCCCCCGCGCACCACAACTAGAGAAAGCCTGTGCACAACAACGAAGACCCAAAACAGCCAAAAATAAATTAATTAAATAAATTTATCTTAAAAAATGGAAAGAAAATTGATAATTGCCTTTCTCTAGGTTGTCTTTAGACTGATCAAAGATGGAACTCATTTTTCTAAATAAAAATATTCAATTAAATAGTCAAGTTAGCAATGTGGCTGATATTTGTCAATAACAGACCTGCATGGTGAGGTTTTCCTTAATCATTTCAAGGGGAAATTAATCTCCAACAGAAAAATAACTGAATATCCTAGAAGACAAGCTGGTAAAAATAAAGCTTCAGGTTTGTTGGTTTGTTTCTTTTTAATTTGATTTTCAATGTCTTCATTGGCAATGGAACATTATTCAAGAGAATTTCAAAGTATAATGGCTGGTATTTGCACTAACATGATGATAGAGGCGAAACCAGTGATTTGCAATTGCTTCCAGCCCTGCCAAACAGAGCAAATGCCCATTTTCAGGCCACTGCACACTGCTCCCTCCCCCAGGAATGGCCCCACTTCAGTCTCTGCCTGGTAACTGGCATTCCTCTTGCAAAGCCCATCAGTGATAATTTCCTTTATTCTCTAAGACCTTCTTAATCCTACCACAACACACCCTCCTCTACATCCCTATTCTTATTTGTATTGTGATAGACTCATCACCCCAGATTACAGTCAGTTTTACAAGCAGTCTCCCAAGTATAGAACAATATAATTCATCATCTGAATGAGACAGGCTTTGCTGCAGTGCTGCAGTGCTTGCAGCTGGACACACCTCTCCTCCAGCAACAAAATACAAAGAAACTATATGCGACTAAAAATAACTGTGTGCATTTTGCAGTTGGGGCAAATTCCGGACAAAAGATACAAAGAGCTCAAAAAACCCAACTGCCACTTTTGAAGAGCCCGGAGCAAAAAGCAGCATACGGGCATGTGCCCCCTGCACTCAACATCACCTAAGTCACCCCTCCGTCTGACTCCTGGACACACCCCTACCCTCACCCCATTTAAGGAACAAGCTCGTCCCGCCTCAGGGAACAAGAACAAGCAAGGGAACCTGTTGCTTGTTCCCCCTGCTGCTGCAGGGGCCCCAATAAAGCCTTGCCTGAATTTCTTGTTTGGTCTCTAGTCAATTTCTATTGATTAAGGAGGCCAAGAACCCTGGTCAGTAACAATTAGTATCTCTGGATCTAGCGTATGGTAAATAATACAGGATTACTGTATTGATAATGCTTACCTTCTGTAACATATTCAATTTGCAATACTCAAATATTTTTAAATCGATAAATAAGGCTCTGTCTTGGCATAACCAGTAAAATCGTTCTAATCTTAAATTATCATAGGACTAAGAAAAGTATTTCTTTAAATGAAAAGGAACATTTTAATTTTACCAAAAAATTTATGTTTCATTTTAAATAAATCTTAGTCTAACTTTTAAATACTGGTGATAATTTAACAGTCATAATATCTTGTAACTCAGGTCCTAAAATACACTGGATTTCATAATATATGCCACAGGATCATATTAAGCAAAACTCTTGGGAGTTTGGGATTAGCAGATGCAAACTGTTATTTAGAGGATGAATGAGCAACAAGGTCTTACTGTATAGCACAGGAAACTATATTCAATATCCTGGGATAAACCACAATGGAAAAGAATATGAAATAGAATGTATATATGTGTACAACTGAACCACTCTGCTGTATAGCAGAAATTAACACAACATTGTAAATCAACTATACTTCAATAAAATAAATGTTAAAAAAAAGAAACGGGCTTCCCTGGTGGTGCAGTGGTTGAGAGTCCACCTGCCGATGCAGGGGACACCGGTTCGTGCCCCGGTCCGGGAAGATCCCACATGCCACAGAGCGGCTGGGCCCTTGAGCCATGAGAGGCCCGCGTACCACAAAAAAAAAAAAAAAAAAAGAAAGAAACAAAACTTCTTTGGTACTTCTGTGGCTAGTCCTCTTCTGTCCTCCAAAGACACCTGAACCCCAAAGAGCTTTCTTAATATGTAATTCTTTTTTGAATGATCTTTTGCTTTACAATTCTTTCAATTTAGGGTCTAACCATACTGCCTTTAATTTCCAACCATTTACTCACATTTTGGTCTGTTACTTTCTGGTTTCTGCTCCCAGGAACTTGGGGGGACCTTCTCCAAGGTCCCCAATGTCTTTTTCCTAGACAAAACTACTAACCCATACTCAATCTTAACTTTTTCAGGCTCTCCGGTGGCATTTCACACTGCCCACCGTTCCTTTCTACTTGCAATTATCTTCCCTTGGTTTAGTCAATACTACACTTTCTTGTTACTACAATTAGAAATGAAGAATGCTGCTCTATCTATTGGGAGAATGTTGGTAAAACTGACTATCATCTAGGGCCGTGATGAATCTATCTCAATATAGATAAAAAGAGGGATGTAGAGGAGTGTTGTAGGATCGGAAAGGTGTTAGAGAAAAAGGGAGATGCTCACTAATATTAGAGATAGGCTTTGCCAGATGGATGCCAGCTGCCAGCCAGAGGTCTCCAACTGTTCCTTTTCTGTTTCCCCAGATGGAACGTTTTCCTTCTGCACCCCTAATCATGTGCCTTCCCCAAACTTCTGTCCTTTGCCCTCTGCTCTTCTCCACACGTGCTATTCCCTTGGATCCTCTGAAGATCCCTTCTCTCTGACAGATTCAAGGACCACTTGTATTCTGGAAACTCCCAGGTTTATCACCTGTACCTCTGACTCCCCAGTTCTGCTCTGCTCACACATTTCCAGCTGCTCAGCCGACAGAAGCCCAGGGTATCCCACCAGAACGTCAAACTCACGCAGAAGGTCACTTTTCCCTTTACCCTCACCTCCATTACTGGTTCTTATCTCCCAGGCTTAACCGTTCAGAGCCATCTTTAATCCCCCTCCTTCATCCTCCATGCCCTGTCACCAAGTCCCTTCCTTTCTTTCTTCAAAACACCACCCCCTGGATTCAACTTTTCTTCCCCATCTGAGTCCTGCCTGGCCTCTATCACTCCACTCGGAGGGCACCACCTCAGCCTCTCAGCTTATACCCCTGATATGGCCTGTGATCATTTCTGTTTTTTTCTACTGGAGCCCACAGAATGGTTAGGTGACTTGCTCGATGCCTTCATGGCCACAGATAAAAGAGCCAACGATGACACTCAGCTCTCCCTCCCTCCAGAGCCTGGGTGTGCCCCACAGGGGTTCCCACTCTGACCTTCAAAATCCAGACTCAGCCTGTATCACCAGCTGTCAGTAACGATGGGATTGGTTCCATCCAGCAGGCCTCTAACCTCCCTATATGGGGCTCTTGCATTTTCAACCCTATAAGTTCTGGATCCCTGAGAAAGCTGCTGAGAAACACCATGTGAAATCTGCTTTTTTGGCCAGTTCTAGCTAGACTTCACCTGTGCTGGTAACAAGGTCTGGGGTCTGGCTCCATGACCAAATCCCTGCCTTGGGTAAGTACTCAGTACCCCAGGTCCCCTAAGGATGGGGTCCTCTAGTAATGAGGGTCCTGCTTCCACTTCCTGATACTGGATCTCCCAGCCATCAATAGCACAGCTAAGTGGACATTCACCTGTATTAGCTGCCCTGTCGTCTGGCAGGCTGACACCTGGTTACCTGGTCTCCTGGGACCTGGGTCTCCTCCTCCGAATTCCTACTGCTGCAACTCTGTTGCCTGTCCAGGTCCTGGAACCTACAAGACTCTACTTCCTATACCTGTCCATCCCTGCCAGATTTATCCTGTTCCCAAATGAGCCCTGACTACATTATTTTCCACCTACATTCTCCTACAAACCCTGTATCCCAGTCAAATTTTTTAAAGATTAGAAATAAGTCTTCTTCTTCCCAAAATTTGGTCCAAAACCCCAGCTCCTTTCTGAAGTTGGCAAGTTCTCTCTTCCTCCTGCAAGGTCCACCACACAGCCGTCAATCAGTAAGACCTGCTGTGTGCCCACTACAGGCCAGGCTCTGCGCGCTGCACACACAATGCTGCGTGGTCACACAAGGGATTGACAAACCCAAAGCCAGTTCCAAAACTAGGACTCACCCTAAATCAAATGAAGATGATTTTTTTAAAAATGCATCATTTTATAAAAACCAAAGATCAAGATCAGCCTTTAACTGGCACTGGTAATTAGATAATAATTCATAGTTAATACATTTGCCTTTACTCTCCTTAAACCTAGTTTGAGAAAGTGCAGCTCTACAGGAAACGTGGATGGTTCTAGTTCAAGAGATGTCTTTATGAGAACGATACTGCCACCTAGTGTCTACAAAACTAGGAGAAAACAGCAGGCATAGTTGAGAAACTGTAATATCAATGAAACCCATTCTAAATAAGGATTGAATCATAAAACTTTTATGTATCTAAATCAGGTAATGCTGGCCAATAAACAAAGAAATGTGGCTACATTCAAAAAAAGGGAATCTCTGTCTTCGAACACTGAGATTACAAGTATTTTAAGCTTTCAACAACACGAAATGAGGTGCCAAGTTCATTAGCAGCATGTTACTGAGAGGAACAATACAAATACATTGTTTAAGAAACAAAGCCTAAACATCATATGATATCACTTATATGTGGAATCTAAAAAAAATGATACAAACGAACTTATTTAAAAACAGCAACAGACTCACAGACTTAGAAAACAAACTTACGGTTACCAAAGGGGAAGGTGGGGGGAGGGATACATTAGGAGGTTGGGGTTAACATATTCACACTACTATATATAAAATAGATAAACAACAAGGACCTACTGTACAGCACAGGGAACTCTACTCAAAATTCTGTAATAATCTATATGAGAAAAGAATCTGAAAAAGAATGGATATATGTATAACTGAATCACTTTGCTGTACACCCGAACCGAACATAACATTGTAAAGCAACCATACTCCAATATAAAATTTAAAATTAAATTTTAAAAGAAAGAAAGAAAGCCTGAAATTTATCTTCCTCCTTTGGATGTGAATGTGTAATTCACCCTTCACATGAACCACCTGAAAACTAGCAATGAGGCTAAAAGAAATGACAGTTAAGAAAATCAGGCTTACCTGAAAGTGCAAAATTATTGTCCATATTAATCCCAAAGTCAATTTGGGATTTCCATCTGTTATGTCATCATTTCTAATGTTCACTAATTTCACCTGTTTTGTATGTGAAGAAGAGATAAAACAAAATATTTTTCAAACCAGCACGAGTTATTTTTACCTACATAAAAGTGGTTCAAAATTACAGATACAAAAAAAAAGCCTGAATAATTTAAATAACAGTAATCCTTAAATTACTGTTTTACCCCCATCCCCACTCATTTTAGATTGCAAATTATAGAGAAACTACAAAGGAAAAAAAACTCAATATTATTTTGGTTTTGTCTTCTACAGCAAGTATTAAAAGTACACTTGTCAAAACAAAAACACAATTCAAGCGAAAAGTCCTATATACTTAAGATTTTTAAATTAGAAATAATTTTGCCTTTTGAAAACAAGCGTTATTTTACAATTAAGTAGGAAACTATTCTGAACCATCAAATAATTTTAACAACTTTCTTACACTTCGGTCATAAAGAGTATTTAAAAAAAAAACAACTAGCACTATTATTCTATTTGTCTATCATAGATTGCTACCAAGATAAGTAACTATATAACTCACTGGACATTTGGAAGACTGTTCAAAACTTTAAAAATAATACAATAATCAGACGTAAAGCTTATCAACTGTCCAATTATGCATTCAGGTAAATAAATTTAAGGATGATATTTAACATTTACTTCCTGGTAAAAGAATTAAATATCTATCATGAATTCAAGACAATGATACCTAACATTCTACATCCTGGACAAATCACTGCCAAAAATATTTCGACAAGGAGACATAATTAACCATTAATCCTTCTGTAAACTTCCACTAGAATTAAGAAGAGTAAGGCAAATACCAATATCATTTAAAATATAAGCACTGAGTATTTGCTAGAATTTAATAACTAAAAGCACTTTGATGCCATAATAAACTAAATGAAGGACTAATAAACAGACGGTGTTTCCTGCTCCTCCTTGCCTCCTCTCTTTTCTTCCTCCTACTCCATTAAAAAGCGAAATTGTTGCCACCTCTGATTTCTCACTGTTTTCAGTAACTTTCAATTATCCTGAGTTTCTTTGATTCCTCCTTTTTCTACTAATTGAAAATTACCAATTATTTGCCTTATATCTCTATAATACACAATGTTACCAAATCAAGATCAAATCCAATACGTTGTTCATTCTTTTCCATCATTTCTTCTGAAACCTCAAGCCAGTCGGGGATTGTTGTCAGAACTGCTTTATTTTTAACTACTTCTAGATTATCCAGTTGTATCTACTTATAAAAAATAAACTATTGCTTCCTCACTACTATGTATTAAAAATACATATGCCAAGTTTTTAAAAAGTATTATGTAAACTATCTTTTATAAAAATAAGGTAATTTTAATAAAAAATAAAGTATTGTCTCCCCACTACTAAGAACTGTTCATAGACATTCTTAACATTCTGTTGCTACTAAAATGTCATTAAATTCCTAGGCAAAAGCATTCCAGTTCCAACAGAAGGAAAACTCAGTAGCTCCTATTCAGATGGAAATGTAGCCACTTACACCTACTATTAACCTCCTTTTCTTTGGAACAAATGTTTAAAAACATTTTAAAACATCTGTCTCATGAAAGCACAAGTTTAATGATTATAATTCACAGTCAACTTTAACCTTTTCATTCCCTGACATGGTCCTATGCATATTTATTCAGTCACGTATGTTTATATGATTACAGTCTTTGAAAAACATCATACCTGGCGTCTTTTCAAATAGTCAAGTGCAATTTGTACATTCTGTAGTCTGTGAAAACGCATCCGACCTTTCTCTCTGGGCTAAGAATAGAAAAATGCAGGGTATAAAAAACACTGTATTTTCTGATACCACTGATCATGCTAAATACACGTATGCTGAATATCCTATATAAATATACTGTATGCTCATCTTAATATGTCAAAACAGTATTTACTGCTTGGGTAGATCCATTAAATATTTTAATGATATTTTAAATTTTTTGTATTATCTGAGATTGAATTTAAACTTGGGACTTTTCTGAGTATTTTTTTTTTATTTTAAACAGATCCTTTATTCCAAATATTTAAACAAAAGAAAAAGAGAAAATACCACGGAACATATACACTTTTCATACTCACTATCTTATAATTCTAGCCTACAGTTATTAGCTACAGATGCACAAAAAGAATTAAATACCATTCCCCATTTTGCCTTCTTAATAAACTTTAAATCAAGAAGGTTTTTATAATTATATATGTATGGCATGTTAATGAAAATGAGGTAAAGTAGCATCAGTTAGTATAAAAATCACCAAGAAGGAGAAAGACAGTGGAGGTTTACTTAGCCATGATAGAGGAAGAGAGAAAAGCAATTAAGGCCATGTAATATATTTCCTCTTTATTTTATTTTCGTTTTGCACAAAATCGGTTGGACTCGCTAATAGTTTTACACTGCTTGGGGATGGACGTGATGATTTGCTGTCTCAGGAAAACTGACAAACCGTTAACTCTTTTCCTTGATGCCATTTCCCTTAAGAAATGTCACAAGTTAGCAGAAGGAAAACGTAAGGAAACAGACCTGAGAAAATGTTCAACAAAAACGCAAAGAATGGAGCTGAAATTTACCACATAATATCTTCCAAAGGGAAAAAAAAGAAAAAAGAAAACTGACAGCTGAGCTGCTCAAACATGAATAGGTTGCTGAAGCCAAAGGCAGCAGAATTAAAACAGACAGCAGACCACAGAATGGGAAAATAAGTTCCATATAACAGGAGAAATGATGGTGATGAATTCCCCACTGGATCCACAAAAGCACAAATTCTAATAAAATCAGGGGGCTCTAGGGACGTGATGACAAAAGAAGCACATCTGTCTTGCAAAGGTAGGCTGAGTCAGTTGAGTGTCACCGGGATTAAACAGCTCTGTGAGCCCTGTCAGGATTCTAGCATTTTAAGTATTTCCCCCTAAATAAAACGAGACATATAAGGTAGGTAAAGAATGTCCCTCAAATACCTACTGCCAGTAGGAATGATTTAAAGCATAATCTTAAACATTAAATAAATGTCCGTAAGTTCCTTCAAATAAAACAAAAGACAGTTATGTTGGAAATATTAATTTCAGAAGTGGAACAGATCTGCATTAAAATTAGTGGGCTGGTTGTAAGATTTCCATACTTATACAAAAGGTATATACATTTCTTTAGCTCAAATGCCCTCCTGTAATTTAACCACATATGTTCAAATACCATGCAGTGCACAGAAATACAGAAATAAATTTAAAGAGAAAATATGTCCTTTGTCCAAGTTGCTGGTACACACACATCCATCTCCCTGCGGGTTTTGGTCCTTTCTACAGTTTTCTAAAAAGGAGCCCAAACCCGTGGGTTACACTATTGTGTTAGCGCTCACCGCATGTAAGACTAGGTTAGTGGAGTTACGGGGGCGACACCTACCCCCTTATCCTCATCCTCCACATCCTCATGCTGTTCATATTCGCATGCTTCTGTGGCACTCACCAATCGTAAGGTCTTCAAAAAATCTCGTTCCCTTGGCTAATGAATATAACAGACAGAAGATAGGACAGCAAAGACACAAGACAGACCAGAAATGAAAAGAAGAGCATGAACAGAACTTAATGAAGGAGACCAGGTAACCAAGAAGGGGGAGAAATGTTCACAAAAAAGGAGATGACACCTGTGGAGGGGGTTAGACCATCTGTCAGAAAGTGATGCTTATTTCCTTGCTATTTGTGAGTCTTTTAATAGGGGGTTATATTATGCATCTAACTTCTGATAAGAAAAAAAAAAAAACCCAAAGGTAAAAAAGAACAGAAGTAGTATTTTAATTATAGAATTGATTATGTAAGCAAGGTCATCAAAGTACTTCCATCTCCCAAATGCACAGCATTTAAAGTCTGAAAATGCTTCATAATCTAACCAGAACTTTTTCCAGGCAGAATTCACAGCAGCTCAAAAGATGAATGCTGCAAAACTCTGAACAGTCTGTGCTGAAAACAAATTAGTCATATGCAAAAAGGATTACATGTTCTTCAAAATAAATTATGAAATTTAAAACTTACCAAGGTGTCTCCTGAAAGAACCTCTAAAAGAGAGATCAAATTGTGTCCGTCCCTCAAGTCTTCATAGAGATCATTCACGTGTTTTCGAACCTACACAGAAAAAAGCAATTTAAAATTTTCGGTCCTAGAACCCAGATCACCCTTAAGACTCAAACAAGAAAGGGGACAAGGAGAAAACATTCCTTCATGTACATGTGTTCACTCATGTAGTGTTTTTAAAAATATTAGTATTCTCTCACTACTTAAAAAATAAGTAGTGGTGGCGCACTGGTTGAGAGTCCGCCTGCCGATGCAGGGGACACAGGTTCGTGCCCCGGTCCGGGAAGATCCCACATGCCTCGGAGCGGCTGGGCCCGTGAGCCATGGCCGCTGAGCCTGCGCGTCTGGAGGCTGTGCTCCACAACGGGAGAGGCCACAACAGTGAGAGGCCCGCGTACCGCAAAAAAATAAAATAAAATTTAAAAACTAAAAAAATAAATTTCAGATTAATAATTCATACAAGTAAAACTGTTAAATTTTTAACACAACAGAATATATAAAAATCTGGACAACTACATAGAGTTACAATTTCCAAAACACAGGCAATGCCCTGACCTGAATCATGATTCCTGATACAGCAACCAAAGCCACCTCAGCAAGAGGGGTGCGTTTTTATCCCCCGGCTGGTCTTCCTAATCTCTGGGCCACAAAATCCAGGATGCCAGAGGCACACACTCCACACTTTAAAAATCCACAGATGTAGGCTGGGGAAAGGGTACATGAGACTCTGTATACTATTTTTGAAAATTCCTGTGAGTCTATGATAATTTCAAAATAAAACGATTTTTAAAATTCATATATGTGAGGACATAAGACCTCTGTCCAAAATTCTTCTGCACAGCGTAAATCTTCCTGTGGTGGAGAGTTTTCTTTCTTTCTTTTTTTTGATACCTTCTTTTTTAATATTTTACCTTACATTGAAGTAATTTGATTTACAATGTTGCGTTAGTTTCAGGTGTACAGCAAAGTGATTTAGTTATACACATACCTATTCTTTTTCAGATTCTTTTCCCATATAGGTTATTACAGAGTATTGAGCAGAGTTCCCTGTACTATGCAGTAGGTCTTTGTTGATTATCTGTTTTATATATAGTAGTGTATATATGTTAATCCCAACCTCCTAATTTATCCCTCCCATTGGAGGGTTTTCATAACCACATTTACACTAGCTGCAAGTTAACAGGCCTCGTTTAAGTTTCTGATTTTAGAGCTCAAACCACCAAAGATTTCCCCCAAACTCTGCTAGTTGGCCACGCAGGGACACTTCCTGTGAATGAATGCTTGGCCCACTGTAAGGTGTCTGCCAGACAGACAATGACAGAGCAGGCTGTGAGAATGGCTGTCCCACAGTGGGCTGGTTCATCTCCATGTTCTCACCTTTGGGTGGTTCTGGGCTGCGTTACTTTGCGCTGCTCTCAGGAAAGGAGTCAAGGAAGTGGTCCAGAAAGAGGCAGAGACCAGCATCCCCCCTGCATCACTTGGGCACAGCCCTACATGCTCCCTGTCTGTGTGGTACACTCTGGAGGTTTATACACATGAGTCAAACTCCTTTGCACTTGCAAAATGTCAGGTGAATACACAGCAGAAAGTAATACAGAGATCCAAAGTATAGTCAAAACTCT
Source organism: Monodon monoceros (assembly GCF_005190385.1). Lineage (NCBI taxonomy): Eukaryota > Metazoa > Chordata > Mammalia > Artiodactyla > Monodontidae > Monodon > Monodon monoceros. The sequence continues at coordinate 43,632,411 of NW_021703780.1, forward strand.
CTGACTACAGAGCAACCAGCAAGAAAGGGCCTAATGGAAACTAGAAGCAAGGCTTTGATGGGTAAGTCTTCTGGGTCTAAAAAAGAAGCTAAATTTTATTATCTTAACTGACTACATGTTTTGCAGTATGTTTTATCGTCAGAAAATATTTTTGATTAGTGAAGAAAAAACTTCCCTTAAGAGTTTCGTATCAAATTTACCACCTCCTATAACAGTATTTTAGGACTTTCTGCCTAAGTCACAGAACCTTTTAATATTCCATTAATTTAATATTCAATTATCCATCTATGCATCATTACTACAAAAAATATAGGCATTAAACTCAGGCCCAACAGCTCTAAGTAATTGCTAATTCCAATAGTACCTATAAAGTGGCAAGGAAAACTGAAACAGTCAAATTACTTTTAACCAAGTGTCCCCATTTTCACAAGCTGACATTTTTATTTTGATTTCCTAATTCCCAAGGAATATCAGCTGACTCTTTGGTGTCACAAGATACAACAGTAATAGAAAGCTCAAAAATACTTCATTTTTCTAAAAAAAAGAGCATATCATAACACATTTCAGGCAATCCTTATTTAGAAAATCTACACATATCCAAATAAGTTACAAAGAGATTATTCCTTCCATTAAATATTGGGTTGGCCAAAAAGTTTGTTCAGGTTCTTCCGTAAGATGCTACGGAAAAAACTTTTTGGCCAACTCAGTATTTACCTTCCATTCAATAAATACCATTAAATGACAATCCCCTGAAGTACTCAATTACATTTCAGAGATGAACCAATTTCCAAGGATCTTTTCAGGAACAAATCTATGACATCCATGACACACATGCGTGCAGAAAAGCAACTTTATGAAATGAGCACTAATACTTAATTTTCTACTCACATACTAGACCACTGTAAGAATTCACCTGGCCTCATTCCAAGCCATGAGCTTGAATTTATAAGCCTAAGGGCCTACTTGAAAACAAGACAGAGGATGTCCATAGATGGATGAATGAATAAAGAAGATGTGATATATACACAGTGGAATATTACTCAGCCAGTAAAATGAAATCTTGCCATTTGCAACAACATGGACCTTGAGGGAATTAGACTAAGTGAAATACGTCAGACAGAGAAGAACAAATACCATATGATTTCACTTATAAGTGGAATCTAAAAAAACAACAAATGAGCAAACGAAACAAAACAAAAATCATAGATACAGAGAAAAGAATGGTGGTAGCCAGAGGACAAGGGGTATGGGGAGTAGGTGAAACAGGCAGAGGGGATCAAAACATACCAACTTCCAGTTATAAATAAGTAAGTCATGGGGATGTAACGTACAGCATGGTGTCTATAGTCAATGATATTGTAGCACATACTTGAAAGCTGCCAAGAGAATAAATCCTGAAAGGTAACTTTGTCTGGTGATGGATGGTAACTACAGAGTTTTGTGGTGATCATATTGCAATGTATACAAATATCAAATCATGATGATGTACACCTGAACCCAATACAATGTTATCTGTCAATTATACCTCAATTAAAAAAACAAGGCAGAGGAGCTAAGCTTGTGAATTTCATGCACATCACTGCATTTAAATCTATGTACTCCTCTATGTATCTCCAGTGTAACCAGAAAGCAGACTAACTCTAAGAGCCTGAGCAGGGACATGAGAGATCACATATATATAAACAATATTATGCAGCTCCTGACCCTTGGCCAGCTGCTGAATCCCTCAAAATAGACAACTCCATAGTGCACGTCTGACATCTTCAGAAGGTACAGTAGGACACAAGTGCACGGTCAGGATGGGGTCCCGCAGGGCAGTAACCAACACACAGAGCTGAGTATGCCATGCGCTCTGGTCCCCTTTACCCACCGAGGCCTGCCTGAGTCACACTTCAATCCACATGCACTTCCTCTGTCTTTCTCACTTCAGGACAGTTAAAGATGGGTTGTAATTAATAGCCAAGACATGGAAACAACCTAAACGTCTATCGACAAACGAACGGATAAAGAAGACGTGGTACATATATACAATAGAATATTACTCAGCCATAAAAAAAGAACAAAATAATGCCATTTGCAGCAACATGGATGCAACTAGAGATTGTCATACTGAGTGAAGTAAGTCAGAAAGACAACAACAAACACCATATGCTATCACTTATATGTGGAATCTAAAAGAGGACACAAATGAACCTATCTAATGAAACAGAAACAGAGTCACAGACATACAGAACAGACTTGTGGTTGCCAAGAGGGAGAGGGTTGGTGGGGGGATGGACTGGGAGTTTGGGATTAGCAGATGTAAGCTTTTATATATAGAATGGATAAACAAGAAGGTCCTACAGTATAGCACAGAGAACTATATTCAATATCCTATGATAAATCATAACGGAAAAGAATATAAAAAAGAATTATTTATATGTATAACCAAATCACTTTGATACACAACAGTAATTAACACATTATAATCAACTATACTTCAATAAAAGAAAAAAAAAGATGGGTATGATTCTGAACACATATTTCACAGGAAAGCAATTTCACAACTTGCCAGATTGAACCAAACCATCTACATCAGGGAAACTTTCCACAGCAAGGTGTCCTTTTCCACCATCATATTTATGCAACAATAAAGAAAAATCAAATTAGGCATGTTTAGAGAAGAAGAAGATTATGCCAAGTAAAACCACATTAGGAAAAGAGAAAACATGTTATAAAGGGGAAAAAAAATAGGATTTTAGTCATGTTTCTACCATAGGTCTCATGAACTAGTACCAACTGCCCAAACTCTCTGAGCCTCAATTTTCTCACCTGCAAAATGAAAGTCTGAAAACAGAAGGCCTCGAGTTCAAACCAGAGAACAAAAATTCTGTGATCTGAAAATAAAATTGTCATTGTTTTAAAAAAATCAATGTGTCAAGTTAAAAGAGAAAATATGTAAAACAGAAAGCTACTCTTAAGCCCTCTGGCTTAATTTCTTAAGAATTTTAGAAAAAAATACATAAATAGAATAATTTAGCTTCTATAATGCTTGAAAACATCCTGAGTCATTGGTTATCATGGAATATTGCTTGTTTTTCCTGTCTCAGAAGATCATTCTGAGGGTCCAGAGAAATACTGTATATGAAAAACACTACATAAATGTAAGATACCATTATTCTCATCTTTATCACTCTGTATAAAACAAATGCCACCAGTATTAACAAAAATAAACAAAAATATATACACGATGAGTTATTACTAGGCACCCAATCCTGTTTAAGTGCTTTATAAGTAATGGCTCATTTTCTTCACCACAAAAGAATAGGGTAAAAGAGAATGTTAATTAAAAATTAAATATCAACATTATGGAAAAAAATTAACATTATGGGGAAGGAGTGGTAATGGATGAACTGCGTGGAAATAACTGGGGTCCTAGAGAAATATCTGATCATGTGATCAACTGCGGGTGAAAAAAGGAAGGGATTAAATAGTTAAGCTGACACAGAAAAGCCTTTTATTTTGTCCAAAGTCTGAGTCATAGATATTTGGCCTGGTAACTTTCCTTCACAGATGACTGCAAACTGCCAACAGTCTCAACCTTCCGCTTTCACTTTTTAATAAAACATTCTTTCTTCCCATTTTGGATATTCCCTGTGGGACAAAAAACTGTCTGAATAAACAGTGCTCGAGGAAGTGATGAGCAACGTGAAAGCACTTTGAGACACTCTGTGGTTAAATTATATAACTTGAATTACGTAACAGGGATGAAGCATCCTTTTCTATATTTCATACAATACTCCCAGAATTTTGCAGTGCTTTTTAAAACATGTGTACAGCATTGCACCTACAGTTCACCCCTAGAGGGCGCTCATCTTTTGCTTAAGAAAAGTTTCCTAAGGAAGGGAAATAAAAGTAGAAGGAGGTTAGGCTGAGGTTCCAAACAAGGTCCTGGTGATGACATACTAAATACTTCCGTTTTATTTTTGATAGAGAACAGAGTAGATCATGCCAGGTCTGTATCATCTAAATGGTTTAACTGTTCAAAATACCACTCAAAATTTTTATTTTGTTAACTTGTAATTGTCTGATTTTACATGGGCTAAATCAAATTCAACTTTGAAGATCAGATCATCATATAGCTGCTTATGTAATGTTCAAGGATACCTTTTTCAAAAGTCTGACTCTGCAGTGGTTGATGTCAATCTAGACAAATTCCACAAAAATTTTACTTCCCATACCTAAACTTGCTGCCACAGTGGAGCTGCAGTTCAGTTCAAGTCACCAAATATTTAGTAAGCATCCATCCAGGGTATCAATTGACTTCTAAGGGTGCAAAGTTGAATAAGAGCATGCCACCTCTTGAGGCCCACAGGCTAGGATGACAGAAATTTACAGAGGGGTCTGGAGTCTGAGAAGTCCCCCCACAAAGATGGGAGTGTTCCAGGAAGAAAGAACCAGAACAAAGAGCCAGGTGAGGGTGCATGCAGCTGTAGGGTGAGTTTCAGGGAAGGAAAGCGCCCGTGAACCAAGGAAACGTGAGGTAGGGGATGAGGGTGGAAGGGGGCCAGGGCGTGGACGGGGCTTGACCTGCCACTTGAACAAGGACAGAGCTTCCCTGAGCAAAGCAAAGACAGCCACTGAAGGCTTCCACGCAGAATGAGGACAGAGTATCTGACCAATATAAACCTTCTAACTATCTTGAGCAAACCTGAAGCACAGATAAAGCCCCCAAAGGTCCAATCTGTAGGCAAGGATGGAGGAAAGGTATCTCGGCTGGAGGGGGGGCGGGGGGGAACAAACAGAGGCCACTTGGTAAAATGCACGCCTCCCAACCCAGCAGCAAGGAGCAAAATGCCAGAAAGGACTGCCAGGCCTCTCTTAAAGCAGTCCCACATCTGAAGGACACAGTATTCTGGAAAACAACCCCTATCTCTAGAAAGCCACATAAATAATAAAAGAAGGCTTGTCCCAAATGAGAGCGCCTCACTGCCTTAGGTGGAGAGAAAGGGGACAGTCAGCTTCAGGGAAAACTATAAGTGAAAACGTTTTTCAAAGTAATTTTTTGACTTCAAACAAACACACTCAGGAAAAATAAGCAACCACATTCTCCTGGGAGAGCTCCTTACAAGTCCTACTCTATTAATATGTTACCATATAAATTATTGATAAGTAAACTGATGCTTTAAAAACACACAGAAATGCTTCAAAACAATGTATTCGCTTAGGTGCCTTATCTGAACAGTTATTACAAACTTATTTCAGTACTACTTCTTTAAGAATGGTGAAAAAATAAAACCACAGCTCAGACTCTTCGTAAATTACCATAAATTCTAAATCGGTGCAGGTAAATATAAAAGGGAAATATCCTTATCTGATGTAATAAAAAGGTGATCATGCTTTTTCCTAGGCAGTATATTAGGTCAGCATTAAGGCCATACATAACTAATCTCCTTCACTGTTTTTTTAACCATAAAATAAAGATATTCGTCGTACATCATAGGGTATGAATGAATAAAATAATGAAGAGTTTTAAACAAATCAGTGTTGGCCCTAAGTAGTACAAATAATCTGTCTACTCTATATTGGACCTGATTAGTTCTCGGATAAAGAAGATTTCTCTTTTAAGCTTTCAGGTTGACGATCTACAATCAATTAAAAAACAAGCAAAAAACAACAAGGTCTTCTCTAGTCTTTCACTACAAGGTAGAACTATAGGTTGTTAAATAAAATAAGAGCATCTTTCTTACTGATAAACACTTTATGATTTGGGGGCATTTTAGTCACGGTTTCACCCGGGTACTTCTTATACTCTCTTCTGTACAGCTTCACCATTGTCGTAGGAACCTTTACAAAAGGCGATTCCGATTTTTAGAAATTTTAAAGCAAGAAGCTCTTTTCTGTAACAATTTGTTTGGGGTTTGGTGGCTGGTTCTGGTTTGGTTTGGTCTGATTTGGGTCTACCTTTCCTTCCAGGTCTTCCCTTTAGTCCACAGGAAAACAGACAAAAATCTACTTTTGCATGTGTCTCCCCATTGTCCTGTGGATCTTTTATCGCCTGCAGACCTGTATAGGCCTTGGTGCTAAACACTTATAAATAATGTAATTGAAAGGGAAAAATGAACTTAGAAATCAATTACTCTGCATATTAATTATTTTGTATCTGCCCACTGTTTTTGAAGTTAATTTTCATTAAAGATGTGGTCTAGGGACCTCCCTCCTGGCACAGTGGTGAAGAATCCGCCTGCCAATGCAGGGGACACGGGTTTGAGCCCTGGTCTGGAAGATCCCAGATGCTGCGGAGCAACTAAGCCCGTGCACCATAACTACTGAGCCTGCGCTCTAGAGCCCGCGAGCCACACCTACTGAGCCCATGAGCCACAGCTACTGAAGCCAGTGCGCCTAGAGCTCATGCTCTGCAACAAGAGAAGCCACCCCAATGAGAAGCCCATGCACCACAACGAGAATAGCCCCCGCTCGCCACAACTAGAGAAAGCCCACATGCACCAATAAAGACCCAACACAGCCAAAAATAAATAAATAAATAAATTTATTGAAAAAAAAAAAAAGATGTGGTCTAAACAACCTCTATACTACAATGTCAAACAAAGGAGCATGGGTTCACAAAGACATCAGCGTCATCCATTCCATGTAGGCTTTAAAAGGTAGGAGGGGGCTTTTTCAGATGAGACTAAACGATGTTTCTGCCCAAGACTGTCCTGAGGGTCAAATACAGCGATGTTTTGGCAGGAGGATGTGGGTCTCTCCTTTTAAAAGTTTATAAAATATCTTCCTAGCTCACTACTTACATAAACCTTTCTTTAAACTATTTATCACTTCAAGAAATCACAGCAAGTCCTAATCTATCAGAACAGTTTTCAATGGTAACACAAGGAAAAGGAAAGGTACCAATCACTGGCATTTTTATACTCACCTCTTTCCCATTCACCTTATCACAATTTGGGCAAAAGGAAGAAAAAGCTGGGAGAATGGGAATCAGAATCACTTACTTCTAATGAATAGTTAATAAGCTAGTCAATGAAACTAAATTTTGAAATAAATGTAAATGTGTGACTGCAGTGATGTAACAAGACAAATGATGACAACTCTGCTGAATACTTTTAAACCAGTGATGCACTACATGAGCTCATATGTGTCAAGTCCTAAAAACAGAACTGGATGTAAAATGAGCCTGTTTGACACAGGTAACCCATAGCTACAGTATCAAAGTCCTGCTCCGTTACCACCAACATTTTAAACAGATTCCACTGTATTGTCAAATTCTAGCTTTTACTGGAAAAGTTTTGAAACAGAATTGTGCATATTTTTCAAGAAAAATCATGTAAAATTATTTTCTTAAACTTTCATTTAAGTTACAGACATGACCAAAATTTACAACTAGTTCAAAAAATGTGTATATCCTCAATAAACCTCCACTTAATGACTCCAACATCGTAAGTTAGGTTCAGATTAATTATTAGAAACTGGAGATGCATTCAGGTAAATATATCCAGTTCCCAGATGAAAATAAAGACAGCTCCTGGAACAGAGAAACATACCAGTCATTGCCCCTTAATGCCAAGTCACTTTAGCAGACTGATTTTCTTCTTAACACCTGTCTATTATCCATTTCAAAGAAGCCTCGACCATGGTTGGCGATAAGAAGGAATAACTTTGGGGGTTGGAGGAGGGGGAGGGAGGCACCGCAGGGCACCCAGGAGTCCAGAGTAAGAGCTTTGAACACTGAGGAGGGGGCAGGAGGACCTCAGCAGTTGCTGAGTGGGGAGAGAAGAGTCCAGGAGAGGGACAGAGGGGAGTGACAAAAACTTTGCTTACTGAACACTTTTGAGCTGAATCATCTCCTTGGGGCTTGTTTCAAATGCCCTACAGGCTGTCAATGCCAAACCTGTTCCACAGTAATTCAACAATGAAGTAGACACTTGCCCCAAATAGGAACTGTCCTCTTTCCTTTTGGCACCATGTAAAATACCTTTTACAGGAACCCTCCTACACTGTTGCTGGGAATGTAAGTTGGTAACAGCCACTATGGAGGTTCCTTAAAAAATTAAAAATAGAGCTACCATATGATCCTGCAATCCCACTCCTGGGCATGTATCCAGAGAAAACCATCATTCAAAAAGATACATGCACCCTAATGTTCACTGAAGCACTATTCACAGTAGCCAAGACATGGAAGCAACCTAAATGTCCATCAACAGATGAATGGATAACTAAAATATGGGGGGGGCGGTGTTGTGTGTTTGTGTGTGTGTGTGTGTGTGTGTATATAAAAGGATGGAATAATGCCCCCTGCAGCAACCTAGAGATTATCATACTAAGTAAGCCAGACAGAGAAGGACAAATACCATACAATATTGCTTAAATATGGAATCTAAAAAAATGATACAAATGAACTTATTTACAAAACAGAAAAAGACTCACAGACATAGAAAACAAACTTACGGTTACCAAAGGGGAAAAGGGTGTGGGGGAGGGATAAATTAGGAGGTTGGGATTAACATGTACACACTACTATACATAATAATAGATAGCCAACAAGGTCCTACTGTATAGCACAGGGAACTTTACTCAATATTTTGTAATAACCTATAAGGGAAAAGATCTGAAAAGGAATATACATATCTACATATATATATAGATATATATAAACTGAATCACTGTGCTGTACACCTGAAACTAACATGATATTGTAAATCAACTATACTTCAATTTAAAATTTTTTTAAAATGAATAAAATACCTTTTACAACATAGCTGTTTATAGCAAAAAGAAGCACAATCACAGGGCACACAGAAAAGCCAAGAACCAACTGAGCCCTCAAGGACTAACTTCTTCTCCTTCACGGAGGATGACTAGCCACTTGTGTGCCACTTGCTGGAATGGTTATAACATGAGTCAGGCTGCAGGCTGGGGAGGAAGCGGGACCCTCGTGGAGAGAGTGGGGCAGATACTGTGGGTAAGGCGCCAGGGCGGGGGAGCCGGTGAGCAGGGCTGCCTTCTGGTCACACCAACACGGGCACTTCCCTCGTCGCTTTCAGAACACTGGGCGAGAGACTTCCAAAGGGGGATGACACAAATGGTTGCTTCAGGTCTTTTGAAGTCTCAAGGAATGGAAAATCTCAGGGGTCTCTCAGGAGCACATTTTATAGTTCTGAGCATACCATGATGCTCTCTGATACTTTACATGCAACTAATTCACCCTTCTTTAAACATAAGCCCATGTCCTCAAGTCCTTACAAGTAAACAACTGAGAACAACTGGTTGCATCCTCTTCATTAAACCTTTGAAATAACCCGGGATTATGACCAAGACAACTGCAATGGGGAGATGAACACGGAAACTATTTTTAAAGACACCTCCAGACGATGCAATTCCTCTGTCTCTGCTCTCATCCATGCTAATGCCTAAAACCTCTTGCCTGTTAAAATGTTTCCTTAAATCCAGATGAAACTCCAAGGCCCCCGGTACCATGATTTATATTTTCCAAACTAAAACCACTGCTAAACATATCTAGGAAACAGATATGTTTGGAGGGAATCATAAATACTGGATTATTCCATTAATTACTTAATGAAAAAATTTTTTGACAAATGTCATATATGCTGTTGTTGAAACAAATCTCTGCCACAGAATTATATCTTCTGTGGGAAGATTCAAACTTGCAAAGATGCCATCAATTTCATCAAAGTGATCACCTCCCAGGGATGGAGTGGGAGGCTGGGGTTAGCAGATGTAAGCTTTTATATATAGAATGGATAAACAACAAGGTCCTACTGTATAGCATAGGGAACTATATTCAATGTCCTATGATAAACCACAATGGAAAAGAATTATTAAAAAAAGAAGGTATATGTATGTAAAACTGAATCACTTTGCTGTACAGCAGAAATTAACACAACATTGTAAATCAACTATACTTCAATTTTTAAAAAGTGATACTCTCCTAAATGACATTACAATTTTGCCAAATTTCCAGATGCCAACCTGCTCGACAGACTCATAGACCACAAATGCTCAGCGGCTACTCCACGCAGGTGTTCACGACCAGAATCAGAGGCGATGCCCATGTATATCTCATACTAAAGCCTAAAATCTAAGTGGACACTATTTCCCCTCCAGCCCCTGTTCTGAGCATCCTCTCTTTTAAACAGACACATTTCACCAAGAGTAGGCTGGAACCAGGTACCACCTAGCAAATCAGGGGCCACATTTCCAAAGGTGAACCCAGGACACAGCTGTGGGTACACTGCAGGACATGTAGGTCCCAATGCCTTAACGACAGCTGCATGTCCAGTCCCAAAAGCTAACAGAATTTGAAAGGAATGTTGGCTGAATAGTTAAGGTCATATTCTCAAAGCCCCCACTGTCGGTGGTATTTCTCTGCTTGCTTCATGGTTATTCCTTCTACCCAAAATGCTGTTCTGTCCCATTCCTCCTACAGCTACTGAATCTTACTTTTCCTTCAAGGTCAAGCTCTAATGTTGCCCAAACCATGAAGGCTTCCCTCTTCTGCCCTCCCACATTCCTTGGTTTATAACAAGACACCAATCATCATTTTCCTTAAAGAATAGTTTTACATATATGATATACACAAGCATAAGCCCCTTAAAAGGACAGAGCTGTGTCTTAGGGCCTCACTATAAATGCCTCATGCTTTGCACATTACCTTTCACACAGTAGACTGTCAAAGAAGTTTTGTTCAATAAATAAAAGATTAGTCATCTGTACTTTGCCTGTGACCTTAGCCTTGCCCTCGGCTGTGGGCCCCTGAGTGCCTGCCCAGTGATGGGGAAAAAAGAGAAACTCAGGAAATAAAATTATGAACTCCACCACCTACTTCCCAGCAGGGGATTTGTCTTTGCCTGCAAGGCCCACCACGGCATCTGTGAGAGTTAGTACCTGGCATCGTGCCCTATCACACAGGTGGAGCTAAATAAATGCTGCTGAAGGACTAACACGCAGAGGGAGACCGCCATTCCTGAACACCAAGTCTTCTAAGTGTTCCCCCTGGCCCATCTAAATTGGTCTGATAAATGACCAATGACAGAATGGTGTTCATATAAATCAAATTTCAAGACTTAGTAAAGAATCTTTTAAAAAATGTTTTTGGTAAAAATATATACATCAATGGAACCCAATCCAGAAATAGACTCACACATTTATGGACAACTGGTTTTTGATGAAAGAACAAAGGCAATTCAGTGTTGAATCTTTTCAACAACTGACGCTGGGAAACTAATATCTATGTGCAAAAGGATTCATTTGGACCTTTTCCTCAAAGTGGATCAGAGACCTAAATATAAGAGCTAAAACTATACAACTGTTAGATGAAAACATACAAGTAAATCTTTGCGACCTTGGCTTAGGCGAAGATATCTTATAAATGACACCAAAAGCATAAGTGATAAAAGAAAATTCAGTAATAAGAGGGCATATAGCCCAACTAAAAAATAGGCAAAGATCTGAACAGATACTTCACCAAAGATATACAAATGGCCAATAAGCACATGAAAAGAGGCTAAATGTCATTACTTGTTAGAGAAACACGATAGCTAAAATCAAAAAGACAGACAAGAACAAGTATTAGCAAGGATTTAGAGAAACCAGAACCCTCACACGTTGCTAGTAGAAATACAAAATGGTGCAACCACTTTGGAAAATAGTTTGGCAGTTTTTTAAACCGTTAACTAGATTTACCAAATGACCCAGCAATTCCACTCCTAGATGAATATCCAAGATAAATGAAAACATGTGTTCATACAAAGACTTGTATGTTTATGTTTATAGCAGCATTGTTCATAATAGCCCAAAAGTGGAAACAACCCAAATGTCAATCTACTGTTAAAAAGAAAAACAGAACGTGATATATGAATAGAATGGAATACTGCTTGACAATAAAAATGAATGAATACTTGCTACCACATGGACAAACATCGAAAAACAACAACAGCAAAACAACAACAACAAAAACCCAATGCTAAGTGGGAGAAGCCAGAGCCAAAAAAACACACATCATAATGATTCTATTTATGTGAAATATACAGAAAAGGCAAATCTCTTGAGGTATCAGTGGTTTCCTAGGGCTGAGGGGAGTGGGAAGAACAAAGCAAATGAGCACAATGTTTCTTTTCAGGGCGATGGAAGTGCTTTAAAATTAGACTGGTGTTGATGTCACAACTCTATAAATTTACTAAAAATCATTCAATTTTATATACACTTTTAAAAAGTGATTTTTATGGTATATAAAATATATCTCCTAAAAGCTGCTCTTAAAAATATTTAACTCACACTCCCTTTGAGTTACTGAGTGGCAGAAATGTTTGCACATGGGACATGTTTACACTCATCACAATTCAACAGGAATTAATAACAGTGCCCAGAATATAGGACGGGATGTCAGACTGTTCTAATCTGGAAGTACACACAACAGAAATACATTTAAAAGCATGTATAATTTGTATTTATTGAAAAAAGTTCCAAAAATAATTAATATTTAATTAAACAAAAGGACTAATCATACTACCAATAAAGCTGGAAAAGCTGGCAATGCCAACCACTACAAAACCTTTCATCTAAACGAAAAAGGAGAATCTATCTTAGAAGAGCAAAGAGTAAATGGAATAGTCAAATTTAAAGGGCTACCCAGTGATCTAGTTGGGAAACAGATCTAATTTGAGGGACAAGGGACACATTTTCTCGGCTTTTCATCACCTTACTTACTAAACTCTTATTTGAAGTGGGTGTATCTTTCATGACTACATCTTGACTCAAAGAGGATTATCACAGAAAGAAAATTTTGCCTAAGAAATAAAGCAATGTACTGAGCTGGCCTTTTCAAATACCATTTTGTTAAGTAAATCAAAGAGGGAAGCACATTCAGCAAAGGAGCTGTAAAAAAATTAATAAACAAACTCAACTAAATAGAGTCAGGAGACCAGCAGAAGGAGCTCTCAAGCCCTGTGACGACAGCAGAGCCCAACAGGAAGAAGGCTTATCTTCCTTGCTGGCGAAGGCTCGGCCAATGAAAAGTCATGGACTCTTTGTTAATTACAGCCCTCCCACCTTCCTTTCCACTCTATAAAAGCAGCTCCCTCCCTTGCCATGTGGGGACTTGCACATTGCTCCCCAAGGCTGCAGGCCCTGAACTGCAATTGTCTGCAGATCTTGAATAAACCATCTCTGCTGGAGAAATATCTGGCAGTCTAATTTGTTTCAGGTCACTGCAGCTATGGTATAAAACTTCATTCACAGAACCATAGCTGGCCTTACATGTAGGAAAAGAAAGCCATCTTCACAAATGGATTTGGAGGAAAGTGAATACACACAAAATCTTACCCTAAATATATACAAAACCTCACCCAGAGATAGAGCTCCACAAATATTTTCTGTGACGAGCCAGACGTTAAATATTTTTGGATTTAAGGGTCACGTGGTACAATAATACATAAACGAATGGCTCTGGCTGGGTTCAGTATAATTATTTATGGACAGTGAATTTTGAATTTCATATAATTTTCATGTGTACCCAAATAATATTCCTCTTCTGATTTGTTTTCAATTCTTTAAAAATGTAAAAATAATTCTTAGCTCATGGGCTGTTCCAAAGGACAGGTTGTGGCCTGGTTTGGCCCTCAGGCCATATTTGCAGACCTCCCACCGGAACTATCACCAAGATATTTGAAACACAAATACCCTTAGGAATAGCAACACATTAGTCATTATCAGGCCATTCCTGCAAAGGAGATGAATTATCCAATTGCCTTCCCTTCCCATAGCAAATTCAGAGTGGAAAAGACTAAGATTTACAAAATAACATTATCTTGCTCTTTTCTGAAAATAAAATCAATACTTGTTCTTTGTAGAAAAACTGGAAAATGGTTAAGACTAAAGGAGTTATCCTTCGACAAAGGAGAAAAAATCCGTAAAGGTAAGTAAACAGGTAAACAGGTCAACACATACTAAGGTAGGGAGGTGGAAGGTCACAGATAATGTAAAAGGAGTTGACCCATGGAGTAGATAACTTTGGCCCACGCTCTTGTTATACAGCTGTGATTACTGGGTAGACTTTCCTTCAACTCATTTTCTGCCTTCAACTCAAGGATCTTAACAATTTCAAAAGTAAAAACTCAAACAGAACATGCTAGAAAAAGAAAGATATGACAAAAATCCTATCATATAAAAATGAAATAAAGGAGATGGAAGTATTGACAGAAAAGTTTTAAGAAAGGGACAAAATAATTTCTTCACATATTTAAGAGCTGACCTATGTGTTTTATACCATTCTGAGGGGCTGGTTATCTATAAATTAAAAAACCAATGACCCATAAGAAAGGCTGTGAGAAAACATTCCTGCAATGACAACCAAATTAACTAGATCCTGTCCAAATCTGGGATTCGAATTAACACAAAATTAATTAAACTTGCTTAAAAGCAGTCATTTCCAAAATTCTCCTGCAGGATTTCTCAAAGGGATGTTAATAGATATTCTTTGATAAAAAGAATCCATGACCAAGTGAATTTGTGAAACACTGGATTTAACAGGGTTCTTTACCACAAAAGTTCAGTCTTTACTATGCTAATATGTACCGTAAATCTCTTCAATCTGGGAAGGCTGCTTTCCAAACTCTCTTGGCAAAGGAAACCTTTTTATCCCCACAAGGCATCTCACAACACTGGTGTCCCTGGGAAGCTGATTTGAAAAATGCTCCTCTTTGCAAAAAAAAAAATATATATATGTTTTTATTTGATCTTGTCAACTCTGGAAAATTAATTTTTAAATCCAGCAAGAAAAGTCTTAATCAGAAATTAATTTACAAGACAAAAGTTTGGAATTTAACAACCAAGAAGAAACATTAAAACTGCTCTATTATAAACTCACAGGTGTAGAGAACAAACTAGTGGTTACCAGTGGGGAGAGGAAAGGGGAGAAGGCAAGATAGGGGTAGGGGATTAAGAGGTACAAACTATTATGTAGAAAATAAATAAGCTACAAGGATATACTGTACAACACAGGGAACGCAGCCAATATTTTATGATAACTATAAATGGAGTATAACCCTTAAAATTGTGAATCACTATTTTGTACATCTATAACTTACATAACATCGTACATCAACTATACCTTGACTTTTAAAAATTGTTCTGTTATATACAATGCTCAGTAACATCAAAGTGTCTGCAAATACGGCTTCTTAAGTTTTTTAAGCTTATGTATAATAAGAGTTAGATGTTTAAAACATTTGGGAACAATAACATATTGTGAGATTAGAAAAAGGATAACCCTGAAACTCATTAACTTGGACAACAGATCTATAGGAAACATTTCTACTTTTAGAAACTGTCAGGGCACCTATATTATATCTTTTTGGTATAACTGTACTTAAATCTAAGAAATGGAATTTTTACACTATTCTTTAAGAATTTATTAAGTAGTACTGTTTTTTGGAGATTTTAAAGCACTGCTCTGTGGATTACTTTATCTAGGCTAAACTCAACCAGGGATGTGATAGCACACAAATAATCCAGTGGGCTGCCAACACTCACAGCATCTCACCTCAACTGCCATACCCACAGGAAGGAAAAAGGTATTAGCATGGGCCTCAGCCAGACCATGAAAAACACACTCTCTTATTTAGAGTTCACCATCTAACTGGCATCCAACACCGTAATAGAAAAAAAACACTGCCCCTGTACATACTGGCCGTCCTCTCTTGTCAATATATAGTCAATAATATGACTCAAACCCATAAAAACGCAAACATCAGGACCACCAGTGCCACTGTTATGGAAGAGAGGAGTACAAACCTGAAGCTCTTTGATGATCTTAAACGTCTGTAAAGAGGGCACTATTCTCTGTTTTCCAGATGAGGAAACAGAAACTTAGAAAGGTTCAAAGTTAATTTTATACACACACACACACACACATACATACACACACACGTACAACCGAATCGCTGTGCTGTATACCTGAAACTTACACGACATTATAAATCAACTATACTTCAATTTAAATTTTTAAAATAAAAATAAAAAGAGGGAGAGGCTTTTATAAATCCACACACACAAAAAAAAGGTTCAAGGTCACACATTTCTAGCATGTGAGCCCAAGCAGCTCAGTCCAGGGCCCATGCTTTCAACCACCACACTGCACCACCTCCTCTGGGCTCCACAGCACAGTGAGGGAAGATGTTGCAACAAGTAGGACTAGCTTAGAAAAACCTCCCACCAGGACAGACTACAGGCATGACTAGCTTATTTCTATGCTGCCTTTCTACCCGCCCTGCCCCCAGGCATTTTTTTTTCCTGCAGCCTATCTGAGATTCCACCATAGACATATTTACGAACTGCAGTGAATCTGGTGCCCATCAGTCTTTTCCATCAGGGCTTCCCCCAGACCCTCACAGAGACCAGCTACCCTGGGAGTCCAGGATGGAACGCGGAGAGTCAGGAGGACACACTCACGCACCCGGCCTCTGGGGAAACGGTGGGGGGAGTGTAAGAAATGAACAGAGAAACGGAGCAATGTTTGAAACCTAAACCTCTATGGGAGTGGGGGGGCTGCTCTAGTGTGTTATGGCTCCTTGATCTCAGGACTTAATTAAGCTCTTAACATCCGTAAATCAGGACAAGCACTAGATTGCATCAAGGGCAGCCCAGTACCCTAGTTCAACCACATGGGGAAATGTAGTTCTCTAAAAATGACTGACATATGTGAAGGACTGTGTAAACGCGTAGTATCAAAAAACAATCTGATCACGAATGCCATGGTGTCCCTAAACTTTATTTGAAAACTAGTAGTATATTTCCGTGAGAGTTTTTTTTAAATCACAAACAAGAGTACTTGAACAATTTTGAAAAGAAATTCTTTAAGCAGGTAAGAAAGCCACAAAATAATATATTTAAAAGTTCCTAATGTAAGACATGTGGGGGGAATTTCCTGGTGGTCCAGTGGTTAAGACTCTGCACTTCCACTGCAGGGGACATGGAACTATCCATGGTCAGGGAACTAAGATCCCGCATGCCATATGGCGCAGTCAAAAAAATTTTTTAATTTTTAAAAAAATTTTAAAAGACCTATTGGTTGCCAATAAATATCATTTCCCATACCCCTATAATGGACACGTAAAGGTTGGCATACTCCTGGATCAATTTTGTTTTCATTCCAATGGAATCGGAAAATTTTGGCAATGAATGAATAAAATGCATTGTGAGGAAGTAATTAAAATAAAAATATATTCTTGTCCATATTATGTTGGTAGACGTTCTTACATTTATTTCAGTTATTGATTCTGTCACAAATGCATCTCAATACCATGCGTAAATATTAAGCAACAGCATTTTAGTAATGCTCTGTATTTCCTGTATACCATATCATACACATCTCGTTGGAAAATCCTAAAAAAAGGTAGATCTTTTGCTACTTTCATTTGTGAAACGTATCCCTCTTTTTTTTTTTTTTTTTAATTTTTTGCGGTACACGGGCCTCTCACTGTTGTGGCCTCTCCCATTGCGGAGCACAGGCTCCGGACGCGCAGGCTCAGCGGCCATGGCTCACGGGCCCAGCCGCTCCGCGGCATGTGGGATCTTCCCGGACCGGGGCACGAACCCGTGTCCCCTGCATTGGCAGGCGGACTCTCAACCACTGCACCACCAGGGAAGCCCCGTATCCCTGTTTTAATTGAAAATAAAATAGGTAAAAAAAAGTTGTTAAAAGTGGACATCTTATGCAAATTATTATATACAGGATGGGTAAACAACTAGGTCCTACTGTACAGCACAGGGAACCAAAAACAATCTCCTCGGATAAACCATAATGGAAAAGAATATGAAAAAGAATATATATATATATGTATAACTGAATCACTTTGCTGTACTGCAGAAACACAACACTGTAAATCAACTATATTTCAATAAAATTTTAAAAAATTAAAAATTAAAATTAAAAAAGTGAACGTCTTACATGAATACATCATAAGTGAAAGATTAAACATTAACCTAGACTAATGTGATATAAATTGAACCAATAATATGAAAACTCCTTAGAACATGTCATTTGAGGGTAATCAAGTGAAGTGACAAGAGCACGTGAAGACTCAGGGAAATCATCAATAAGAGAGATATTTGTTCGTATATTTGTACTTTCAAGATTATAAAGTAATTGAGTTGACCCGTCAGGTAAATGTAAATAACTAATTTACAACTAAGGACACAGAGCCTTAAAAATGTCATATTAGGGCTTCCCTGGTGGCGCAGTGGTTGAGAGTCCGCCTGCCGATGCAGGGGACACGGGTTCGTGCCCCGGTCCGGGAAGATCCCACATGCCGCGGCGGCTGGGCCCGTGAGCCATGGCCGCTGAGCCTGCGCGTCCGGAGCCTGTGCTCCGCAACGGGAGAGGCCACAACAGTGAGAGGCCCGCGTAGGCAAAAAAAAAAAAAAGTCATATTACTTGACCAAATTTGCACATCTTTAAACTTAGGTTTGTTAGATTCCACAGCAGTTACCAGCTTTATACCCTTCATGATCACTTAGGGTGGTGTAGCTTTAATACACACGTGAATCCTTAACAGATAAAAGAACAGTTAAAAACCTAAACTGAATTGAGCCTATAACCACACGTCAATCATCTCAATTAAAACTCTCAAATACTAGGCATGTAAAGTACAACATGATTAACGTAATTAACACTGCTGTATGTTATATATGAAAATTGTTAAGAGTGAATCCTAAGACTTTTCATCAGAAGAAAATATCTTTTTCTTTTATTTTATATCTGTATGAGACAATGGATGTTCACTAAACTTATTGTGATCATTATTTCATGATGTATGCAAGTCAAATCATTATGCTGCACACCTTAAACTTATACAGGGCTGTACGTCAATTATATCTCAATAAAACTGGAAGAAGGGAAAAAAAGAAATTCTTTAAGCCGACATCAGTGTCAGAATACGTTAGCACTGTGAATCCACAGCCCAGGCCACTGGCATTTAGTTTAGCACTTTTAGACGTACACAATAGTCTTCCCAGCTCCAACGGCTTCTGATCAAATGACTGTATTATATAGGCAACTGTTTCCAACCTCCTAGGCCAGACCGATGTGACCCATTGCAGCCCCTGACACCCCGACCACTTTCTGTGTCAAGTTCTCCCCCACCCACCCTGCAGAGCACAGCCCCTCTGCGCTCTCTCATCACTGGTTTCTGCCTCCTACTTCTCTTCCTTATCAGCCCCTTTTAAACCAGTTTCTGAATCTTCCCTCAGGTTTGCAGCACAGCAAACACTGACCAGGGCCGGGAAACAGGGCTTTCTGTTAGATTCTATGGAAAGGTGCATCTTAGATAACCTTCAAAGAAACCTAGCCACACCTGCATGACAGGGCTCAGGATACACTACCCCAAACAGGGCACCTGGACAGACTGAATGTTTTCTTTAAGCTGAAGGAGCTGGGAAACAGCAGGTGCTGGCAGGGCTCTGTCATTCCCCCCACCCCCCTCTCCTCTGAGCAGGTCATGAGACCCTCATGTGAGAGGTGCCCTCCCTGTACCTGGAGGAAAGGAGCATCCTTATCTCTGCAGGTGACAGGAATCTGAACAGACAGGCCTTCCTAAGCTTCCCCAGTTTATTACTCTCAGCTCACACCCTTCTGTCCTGTCACATTTTCCCAGGACCCTCTACTCTGCATCAAATCTAGTGTTAAAAACACTCAGGTTTAACGGTTTCTTCGGGTCTTCATTTCCTCATGAAGGTTCCTGGATCACATAAAACTCTTATGAAATACATCTGTATGCTTTTCTCTTAGTAATCTGTCTTTTGTTCTACAGCCCAACCAAGAACGTAGAAGCGTAGAAGGAAAAGATTTCTTCTTCCTTCCCTACCTGCAATAAGGCTACAGAGAATCTACTAATATTATCAGTATGTTATTAGAGAATTCCCAAGTGAGGAAAATCTAGCTCTAGCCAATATCTGCTAAATTCTGAACTGAGGAAAGTAACTGTGGGTAAGTATGGCTAAGCTAATTTATTTACTTATTTATTTATATGCCTTTAATTTATTTTTATATTATACTTTTATTATGTGTATTCTTATTTATTCGTATGTATTTAATTTATTTTTATTATATGTATTTATTTATTTATATGTATTTAACCTTAGATAAATACATTAATCTCATCTATTAATATGAGTAAACTTCCTACCACCAACACGAATGGAGAAACTGAATTGTGCCATGGAAAGAACACGCAGAGGCCTCAAAAGGATGATCAAAACATGGTGCTGACGATACTCCTGTTTGACTTGGGGCCTCAGTTTCTGTCCCTGTAGCCCGATAGGTATCTTCAGCTTTAAAAGAAGGAAGTCATCACAGGTTTATTTTTCTTCCAGACTAACTTTTATCTCACTCCCAACAAAGCAACACTTTTTACTTTCCCATCACAGTAGTCATAGTTCTGTATTATAAACTAGGGAGGGGAAGTTTCATCTGGTTTCAGATTCACTCATGCAGCAAAAAATTCCTCAGGGATCTGAGGGAAACAGTGTATCAGGCACTGCACTGGGGCTGAGAGGCCCTGTTTAGTGAGACAAACACAGGGCTGTCCTCATGCGGCTTGGAGTCCAGTATAAACAACAAGCCAAGTCTTCTGCTTAAATCCACCCACTACAGAATGCGTGCAATGGGGCTTCCCTGGTGGCGCAGTGGTTGCGAGTCCGTCTGCCGATGCAGGGGACACGGGTTCGTGCCCCGGTCCAGGAAGATCCCACATGCCGCGGAGTGGCTAGGCCCGTGAGCCATGGCCGCTGAGCCTGCGCGTCCGGAGCCTGTGCTCCGCAACGGGAGAGGCCCCAACAGTGAGAGGCCCGTGTACCGCAAAAAAAAAAAAAAAAAAAAAAAAAAGGAATGCGTGCGCTGAGCTAAAGCCCTATATAACATGACTTAGGAGGTGTCAGCACTGCTGATCAAAGTGTAATTTTTTCTTTGAAAAATGCCTTAGTCAAGTGCCCTTCTCTGATTAAACTGTCACCTTCAGGAATGCTGCTTGGCTTTTTCATATATTTTTATCTATATCTCTAAATTCTTGCAAAGTGTATTGATTAGAGAAGAATGCAAATAAAAATTTATGGCTGAACCATCATGGCAAAGACTTGAAGTAATGCTGGGAGAGATGAGAACTGAGGAAAGCAGCAACGTACCTCAGCATAGTGCTTTACCCCTACTTCTGTGTCTTCATTTCTTGATCATTCTTTAGCCCTGTGACTCTACTGAGGCAAAATGGGGCAGGATGACAGAGTTCTTCTGTGGCCCCAGAAGGACCAAGGACTGACCCTCAGCTCTGCCACATTCCAGCCCCTTCACGCTGGGCAGGTTAACGGTGTTCCCTGAGCTTCCCAAATGTCACTGGTGAAACAAGGATTCAACCAGACAACCCACGTGATGCATCCCGTCCAGGATGTGCACAGCCTAAACATTTAAAATGGCAGTGTTGGGAGCACAAGTAATAATAATAACAATAAGAAAATCAAGAAGAAGAAAAATTATAATTGACCACAAGATGGAACTAAAGTTATCTGATGAAATTAGTCAAATTTTGGTGTTCTTAATTTGAAAAGGTAATTCACTAGTATATCAAAAAACACTAAAATCACTTGTAACTACTTAAATGACTCTCCCTGGGAAAAAAAGGTTTGTCTTCTTGTCATAAAATAGATTTAAGTTCAAAATATATTTTACTATTAACTCATCCTCCATTCTCTATAAATAAACCCCTGCTCTGTAGTCTTCAAAAATGCTCATGTCATAAAAGTCTGTAAAAGGGCTGTGAAACTGTTCCCAGTTAAAGCAGAATAAAGAGACATGACAACTAAATACAACGCTGACCATGACCTGGACGCTGCCCTGGGGAAATGGTGTAAAGGACCAACCACAAAACTGGGGCATAGAAAACAGGCTGTAAAGCAGCGTAGCTTTATGAAGTGGGTAAATGTGTGGTTATGAAAAAACATCCCTACTCTTGGGAAATGCTGAAGTATTGAGGGGGAAAGGGCCATGGGGTATAGAACTTACCCCCACATGGTTCAGATAAAAAAGTACACACACACACACACACACACACACACACACGCACACCGTGTCGGGGTCATGATACAGAAAACAGGGTAAATGTCAACAAGAGTCAATCTGGGTAAAGAGCGTACCAGGGCAGGGTTCCTTGTACTATTTTTACTTTTACAACTTGTTAAAGCATAAAATTATTTCCAACAATTTAAAAATATAAAAATAAATCTCTGGTCTATCTCTGTTAATTAGTATTTCGCACATCTTGTCCTCTAAACCAGGGATCCCCAACGGGTACCGGTCTGCGGCCTGTTAGGAACCAGGCCACAAAGCAGGAGGTGAGAGGCAGGCGAGGGAGCGAAGCTCCATCTGCCTCTCCCCATCACTCCCCATCACTCCCATTACGGCCTGAAACATCCCCCCATCCCCCCGACCGTGGAAAACTTGTCTTCCGAGAAACCAGTCCCTGGTGCCGAAAAGGTGGGGGACCACTGCTCTAAACAAATGATATGATTATATCATCTTGGTCTGCTTGGAAAGCATCTTTGACACCACCTAGTCCACCCTCCAACTAATGCATGAACCATTTCTGTTCCATCTCTGATAGACTCTAACTACGTCTCCACAGGATTTTGGTGGAAATTTCATAACGGCTGGGGAGTGCCTGTCCCATGAAGCCATGGTTGACTTCACACCAGGCAGTTTTATAGTTCATATGTAATAGGATGATCGTGGCCCCAAAGATATCAGGTCCTAATCCCTGGAAACGGAACGTTGTCTTATTTGGAAAAGAGTCTTTGCAGATGTGTTAAGAATTTTGTAATGGGAAGATTATCCTGGATTATCCCAGTGAGCCCGAAATCCAATTCCAAGCATCCTTATAAAAGAGAGGCACTGGAGGGTTTCCTTGGTGGTGCAGTGGTTAAGAATCTGCCTGCCAATGCAGGGGACACGGGTTCAAGCCCTGGTCCGGGAAGATGCCACATGCTGCAGAGCAACTAAGCCTGTGCGCCACAACTACTGAGCCTGAGCTCTAGAGCCCGCGTGCCACAACTACTGAGCCCACGCGCCTAGAGCCCATGCTCCGCAACAAGAGAAGCCACAACAATGAGAAGCCCGCGCACCGCGACGAAGAGTAGCCCCCGCTCGCCACAACTAGAGAAAGCCCGTGCAGCGACAAAGACCCAATGCAGCCAAAAATAAGATAAAATAAAATAAATAAAAAAAATTTTTTTAATAAAAATAAAAAAAGAGAGAGGTACTGGGAACCTGACACACACAGACCAGGAGGAGGCGCTGTGACCGCGGAGGCAGACTAGAATGGTGTGGCCACAAGTCAGGGAATGCTGAAGCCACCAGACCCTGAAAGAAACAAGGATGGAATTCTCCCCGAGAGCTTCTGGGGGAAGCGCGGCTTTGCTAACACCTTGATTTCAGCCCAGAAAAACTGATTTCAGACTTCTACCCTCCAGAACTGTGAGAGCATAGGTTTCATTGCTCTAAGTCACCGAGTGTGTGTAATTTGTTACAGCAGCCATCAGAAACTAATAATATATCCTTAGATCAAAAAACACTTAACTGAATGCCTATTACTGGGCACTGCGGATGTTCAGAGAGAGGTTTTATACTGAATTTAAATCTTCAAACTTGAAAGTATTCATGATCTTTGGATCAAATAAACCCCAAACTGCACTCTTTCTTATATGACTACCCTGTCAATATCTGAAAACACATTTCTCTGTAATCCTCTCTTCTCAAAGCCACCTTCCCCACTTGTCTCTGTCATCCCTCATCCGAGAGATGGTTTCCAGACGCTTACCATCATGGTTGCCTCCTGGGGTCACTTTCCTTTTGACTGTCCCTTAAAACTCACTGTCATGACCTGAACAAAACACCCTGGATGTGGGCTGACCAGAGCATATTCAGCTCTGCTAAGACGACCTGAGATTGCATGCAGGTGCATCACTGTTGTCAATCTGCAGTCAGCAGGACCCCCCAGCTCTGACTGCATGAATCGCTGCCCCACCAGACCTTCTGTGTCCTACAGGGAAATTTTTCAATCTTTGAGCAGAACTTTACATTTTCCACCATTAAGTTCTGTCTTTTTGATGAGACTAGAGGTCCAGCTTTCTTGATCTATTTATTACACTAAGTATCCTTCCAACCTATAATCTGATCAGCAGGCATTCTCCAACTCCATCTGAGTACCTGCTACAAAACAAAGGAAAGAACTAAGACAGAGGCCCCTGCAGTCCCCTCCCTGTAGGTTCCCTCATTCAGCAAACACAGTCAGTCCCTTCACAGAATTCACAGTATAGTTACTTCTAGTTCCTTAATGCCTATGTGTGAAATTCACAGTTCTTCCTAAAATGCCAGTTACGTTGCTTGTGTCCTCAAAAACTTGCAATGACATCCTTGGCTAACCCATCACATCTGCTTCTTACCTGGCTTCACCAGTTCTTTCTTTCATTTTTTTTTTTTTTTTTTAATTTTTACTGAAACATAGTCGACTGACAATGTTGTGTTAGTTTCAGGTGTGGCTTCACCATTTCTATCCAACCTGGTCTCCTTCCAGCAAACCCTAGTGGTCCAGTACATCAGGCGCACGGCACATGGCCCCAGCCCATCCCCTCCTCTGCACCCAGCTTAAGCCAACGTCCCTACCCTGTCACAGTCCCTGACTACTCAGGGCCGCCCAAGTCTCCTGGCTCTGATCTCGTAAAACGCTTACTGTCTCCTACTCATTCTGGCACTTCATCCTATGCTGCCTGGCATAACTGGTAATGGTTTTACACAAATGTATTTAATGTCTCCAACAAAACAGGAAGCTGCATGAAAACAGTACTTTCTAAACTGTATTTCAGATACAGCCCTGCTTATACCAAAGGTCAACACAGCCCTGCTGAAAGTGAACTGAGTGTTATTCTGGACCTTTTTTTATTGAAGAGGAATTTTATCACAAAGAAATTGTTATTCTTCATGATGAGAAGATATTCAGAGTTTCTCAATCCCAAGCTACTAGTCACCTACATGCTAGCAGGTGACTTCACACTCCTCTATGTTACCTCTTACGATCTTGAAGTTGTCAAGATTACCAAGTCGACTATTTTTTCACATTTACAAAAACCTGATTTGCTTCTATATTCTACTCTTCGAGCCTTTAAACGAGACATTTCCTCCAAACGCTTTCAACCCTTCCTCTAGTATGTACACTATCTCTTACACCACAACAGAAATAATTTAAACGTCACGTCATAAGCTCAGCTTCCCCCTTTAGCTTTGATCACTAAATTCATCCTTAAAAATTTAGTGCAGTAGAGAGAGAACAAGATCCAGAAACAGCCAGACTAGGGTGTCATCCTCCCTTCCTCCTCAGACAGGTGTACTCTCTCTTAGCCTTATTTTCCATACACATCCTGAGAATTATTAGCTACGTGACCCGGGGAAATTATGGAACCTCTCTGGGCATCCGTTTCATCATCTGTAACGTGGGGATTAAGAACAGTCAGGATCCAGATGAATAGATAAAGAAGATGTGGTACATATATACAAGGGAATACTACTCAACTATAAAAAAAAAATGAAATAATGCCATTTGCAGCTACATGGATGGACCTAGAGATGATCATACTAAGTGACGTAAATCAGACAAAGACAAATATCATACGATATCACTTTATGTGGAATCTAAAATATGACACAAATAAATTTATTTACGAAACAGAAACAGACTCACGGTTGCCAAGAGGGAGAGGAGTGGGGGAGGGATGGATTGGGAGTTTGGGATTAGCAGATGCAAAGTATTATATATAGGATGGATAAACAACAAGGTCCTACTGTAGAGCACAGGGAACTATATTCAATATCCTGTGATAAACCTTAATGGAAAAGAATATGAAAAGGATGTATGGTTGTGTGTGTGTGTATATATATAAAACGGAATCACTTTGCTGTACAGCAAAAACTAACATAACATTATAAATCAACTATACTTCAATTAAATAAATTTTTAAAAATAGGTCCTGTCCATATGAACTGTTGTGAGAAATACATTAAGACGTGAAAGTGACAGCCTGGCATGTGGTTTGCTCTCAAATAATATTAGCAGCTATTAGTAGTAGTAGTAATAGTATTAATATTGTAAATATAAATTAATTTTTTAAATTTATTATTAATTAATAAAAATAGCCTACAGTAGAGGTGCAATAGCTACTACTATTTTTTAAACATTATCAGAATATTTGTTGGTTATATCAAATGAAACTGATGGTTCATTACAATACTTATCATTTTATCTATGACAGGTGCTCTCACAGTGTGGCCCCAGCTAAGCAGCATCAGCTTTTTGTTAGAAACCCAACTTCCTGGAACTTATTAGAATGGGAAATGTTCAGGCTCCACCCCAGATCCAGTGAATATGAAGCCTTGGGCTGGGGCCCAACCATCTATTTTAACAAGCCCTCCAAGTGGCTCTGATGCAGCTAAAGTTTAAGAATCACGTGTATAAGTCTAAGGTCTTGAAAAAATACCTTATTTGCCAATTTTAAGAACCACAACCTGCATCATACTTTCAGAAAAGGTATTTTTCATTAGCCCTTTAAAAGTCGATGCTTCAAAAATTTTCCTCTCTCATCCGTGCCCACAAATGGTAAAATTACTCAAGAAGTATGCAATGGTCGAGAACACAGAGCAAATAGAGAGTTCTTCCTATTCCCTAAAAGTTATCACTGTGTTCTCAGCTTGGGGATTTACATTTCCTCCCAGCCACCAAATCACAAAACAAAGAACAGTGTGATTGATTCAGCAGGGCCATGAAGTCATTGCCTTTACAATGTGTGCGAAGGATGTCTATGCTGTAAGTAAATCAAGCTTTCCGAAGACAAGATGGAACAGAGAGAAAAGTGTAATCATCAGGTGGGTATCTCACAGGTGGTAACCAAGCAGGTTACTAAGAGGGTGTGGTTCAATATGGAATCCAGGGCCTCTTCCTCTCCAAATGCATTTATGTATCAATAAAGTAAAACTCAGACCAAACATCCAATTACACAATGTTAATTAATACATTTACAGTAGAGCTAACCAGTGCTGAAGAATATATTTCCACCATGAACGATTGTTTAGATGGATCCAACACAAGTAAAGCACATTATATGAATTCTCCAGACCGCAATCTTGCAAAAATTTTTCATCCCCTTAAATTTTTATTCCTCTTCAATGCAGCCTCTCATTCACAGCTCAAGTTCTAATTCTGGGCCCAGGCAAACAATGAGTTAAAAAGGAATCTTCTGATCTTTAAAGTGCTTCACAAAATAAAGAGCTTCCTTTCTTCTTGTTTCCTCAGAGCAAGGCAAAAGCTACATCATTGGTACTTAGATCTGGGTGCCATCTGTTATATATACTCATCAGTTTCTAGACAGCAAGACAGAACTGCATGTGATCAGGAATAACAAAAATTAAATAGTGACCTAAGACCCTCTAGTTTATAAAGTGCCATAGGTAGAATGGGCATAAATAAATACCGTAAATAATAGAAGGCCAACAATTTTATACTTTAGAACAACTCTCTGGGTAAAATTTAGCTAACTGAAGTCACAGGTATTTTCAATAACAACCAACTCATGTTTTAGTACTATAATTTAAATTATGCTAAAGAATAATACATAATTGTTTCTGACAACCATAGTTTACCTAGAGATCATAACTTGCAAGGTAAACAATCCAATATATTCAGCATGGGAAGAATCTTGTAGAGGCAGCAGATGTGAATGTGTTAACTGGGCTTCATCCTTAAATATATTTTGCAGAATGATGAATCAAAAGGAAAACATTCTTGCCAGAACAATCAGTTTAAATAGGGACAGGCTTAGTCATACAACTGAAATACCAGAGCACTAAAATTTAGATACATCTGGAAAAAAGCCAAAGACGTCTGCTCACCAACAAACATGAGTTTTAATTAAGCAAACTGTTTAAACAAATGTAATTTTAGCTCTGATAAATATAAGTCTATATTAATTTTTTTCTGGAGAAAAAGCTATATTAAAAAATCCTAACCAAGTATTTTAAGGAAACAGTGTTTACACATATGGATATAATAGTAACTTAAGCAATCATCTAAAAGCTCCACGATGTTTACCTTTCTCGGTCACATAAACTTTTAAAAATTGACCTTGCTAGAAGCATCCCCTGGGCACTGGGTATACGCTAGTTTACTGCTGCATAAATCCTAACTTCCTAAATCACGGGGATTAACTAGCAAATACCTGAAAGTATAAAGTGGAGAAAAGTAAACAGTCTAACAGCCAAGGGGAACCCGCTGGCATCTGCAAAACGTCCCAGTGCACCAAGGAGCCCAGGGCTGACCTGGGCCCCCAGCCAAGTCCTGCTCTCGCTATGTGGCTTCTGATGCAGCTAGACCAGGAGGGGCTGTGGCGGGTGCCCCCTCCCTTAAATCAGGGAAGCAAACTGGACAATTCGAAAGCTATCCTCCAAGCGCAAGTCCAAGTGAAGGTACAACCGAGGACCAGGAGTGTGCTGAGTCTTCACAGACACCTTTTCTGCGAGGGGAGTATGTGGGAGAAGAGGAAAACAGGCCTTTGGGCCCCCAAGATCAACCCACAGACCACAAGGGAGGGGTGTGTAGAGAGGGTGCGGCTCAAGTGACCCAGCAGGACTCCAAGGCAAAACGGCCAATCTATCTCCCCCACAGATTCTGACCCCCAAACCCTAGCTTTTTCTAAAACAGATGTACTAAGAGGCAAAGTACTTGAGGTAAAGAAGAGATTTGGATAAGGCAGGTAGCAGGGCACGAGAGGCACCCCACCCCTGCTTTACTATTTGGTTTGCAGCCATCCATATCAGCCCACTCTTCCACCAGCTCTCACTGGCTGAGTGCTGACAATCTGCCAAGCACCATACTTTATGCTTAGATGGACGATCTCATCAAATCCTCACACTAATCCACTATTTACAGATAAGGGCGAAAAAGGTTATGGTCACACCAATAATAAAGTGCAGAGCTGTCTACCTTCCATCTTTGCCTTACATCTCCCAGACTGACAACCTTGTAGGAGAGTCTTCTTTCAAAGACAAAATATACTATTTATCAAATGAAAAGGAAAATCCAGTGAAGAAGGTCTGTTGTGGAACTAAGCTCTCAATTACCTCACTGCCCAAAGGAGCAGAACTACTAACAACAGATCTCCTTGGAGCCACGACTTGGGTAAAATAATTACATAATATTAAACCACAATAAACACATAAAATAATCACTTAGAAAGGTCAAAATTTTTAAGAATTATTTCAAAAGATGGGGAGCACACTCTGGCCTGCGTCAGCAGTCCAGGCAGCTAATAAGCCCAGGGCAGAGTCTCCAGAACTTGGTCGCAGCATACAACTCCCGGGCTATGGAAGGCAGCACAGGGCACAAGGTAGGCATCCTTCCCCTCTTTTCCCCCTTTAACCTCCTCCACCCCTTCTTCTCTCTTTTCTCTTCTAACCCCCTTTCCCCCTCCCTTCCCCATTGTTTAAGGGGAAGGTCTCCAGTTAAAATGACAAAACAGAGTGACTACACACATAAAACTACTCGAATATTATCTAAATGATTTTATTCCCACTTTTTTTCTCTTTACCCATCAATTTTTCCTTCATTTTGCTGACTCGTTCTTCATGGTCACCCTTTCCCTTAACATTTATATAACATAATCTAATTTTATGAAAAACTCTTCAAATAACATACTTTCATTCGTTGCAAGGGAATAAGGTAAGGCAAGAAAGGTAAGAGATCTGCTTCTCTCCTGTCCCTGTTTCTCCCTGAATATGTTCAATATTTCAAGGGAAGAATATAAGAAGATCAACACAGAAGAAATATTTCTTTCTAATATAGAGATTTCTAATCTAAAATCCATTTACTTACTTTGCATTTCCTACTAATTGGGTTACAACCAAATGGCCCCCAACAGCGACAGTATCCAACATTCCTCTTATCATCATGTAGGTGAAACGTGGAAAAGATGACACGAAATCTGGCCTTTCTCTGGTCAACTCACAACACAAACCTGAAGAGCCTGGTGCCCCAAAACGTTTAGGGATATCTGATGAGTTTTCTTCACTTGAGGGTAATGCTCTAGCTTCCAGACATAAAAGAATAAATGTTAAAACAAACAAACAAACAAAAAAAACCTATGTTCTCACATATGTGAGTTTTGGGTCAGAAATTTCAGTGCACAATTTTTCAGTAAGAGTGAATTTTAAATTCTGCCCTACTTCAAGAAACAAGCTAATTTGATTGTAACCCTAATTAGTTAGACTGGCATCTATCTAATGGCTGTTGTACATAAAATACTTATTTTCCTATTTCTTACTGGGTTGCAGCAGAAGTAAGCCTAAAATCTTCTAGATGTGTCATTTTATCAAAAAAAGAGGTCACATACTCCAAGTAAATCAGGATTTGAACCCTTGCTGTCTGACTGTGCTGGCTTTGTGGGCCTAACCACTAAATTAAACCACCTTGGAGGGTTGTTGGAGGATTAAGTGATTTAAAACTTGCCATGGGCGTTACACATGGTGAGAACACTCTTGCCAGGCCCCATGATGCGCCCTAGGAGTGGATAATGCAGACTTGTCCTCAAAAAGCTCAACTAGTGTTTTGAATTTTGAGCAAAGGCAGCTTCCTTACATGCATTCATCCAATTTACACGCTGCTCGTAAGGTGAGTGGCCCAGCCCAACACGCCCAGTACCCAGTAGGTCCCCAAGGAACATCCGTCTTATACCAGTGCTGCGTTCCCACAGAAGTCATCCTCATCCTCATGGGTTTCTACCCTCCACTGCCAACACTGTGACTTACACTCCCAAAGACACGGGGAAGCCCTCTGTGTCCCCGACGTGCCACCCCCAGATGGCCACAGCCACAAAGACTGCCAGGCCAGGAACCACCAAAGGGGCATCTCTTCATCCAAAACCTCGCTCCCCCTGGACTCAGCTCAGAGATGGGGAAGTCCTGTCAGAGCCTTCAGCTTCAACGTTCCACAATGCAACCCTCACATCAGCCCACCTCTGCCCTAGCCTGTAGCAGAGTCCTGCTTACACGGAGTGCGTGGGACACAAAAGATTGGGGGAGGGCAGGTAAACTGCTGGTGTGATACCTTCCTCAGAATTCACAAGACACTGCCTCACGAGAGCATCATAAAGCAGAGGGTCTCCACCTTTTATCTCCAGCCAACACATCAGAGAATTAGTAACAGAAATCCCAGTAGTAACAGAAATCCTTACGGAAGTGAGTCTCAGTTGGGGGGTGAATGACATGGTCCCCCAGAAGGACGTAACAGATTCGGGAAAAGGATTCTGTCCATGGGTGATGAGAGAGAGGGGACTAAAACTTCTCTCAGGTAATCTGATATGCTCCCTGAAATAAGAATCGCTTTTAGAGAAGGTTATTAAATGCTATTACAGTACTGGCACCATCCCCCTAGGGTACATGATGGTTTGAATAGGATCTGCAGGATAGCTTAGGGATATAACCACATTAACATAATGTTTCTATGCGAGAAAACTCTTTCCAAGTCCCAAACAACAGATTTAAAATATTACCTTCTCTCCGACTTCAGGACTGTCCATAAAAGGGGAAGAAAGTGACTAAGAGTTAATTGTGAAATCCCATGGGCTCTTTAGCTGAGATTTATGGAGTTATATTGGGTCCCACCGATCCAATAATTCTACTGGAATTGGGACCCAATAACTCCATGAAATTGTATGCAAACGTTGCGCACATGTGTATTTTTTGGAAGAGCTTACATCAGATTCTCAAAGTGACCCATGGCACACAAATAAATATTAATTTAAGAACCACAACTATTAACTGCTTCACAGAGAAACATACACATAAGCACCAATCTCTGGGTCATACTAAATACAAGAGATAAACTGATTTGTCTAGACTTCTGTCTGTAATCCATCCTTTTTACCTTTTTTTTAAAGATTTTTTTTGATGTGGACCATTTTTAAAATCTTTTATTGAATTTGTTACAATATTGCTTCTGTTTTATGTTTTGGTTTTTTGGCCGCAAGGCATGTGGGATCTTAGCTCCCTGACCAGGAATTGAACCCGCCGCCCCCCGCAATGGAAGGCAAAGTCTCAACCACTGGATCACCAGGGTAGTCCCTTTTTTTTTTTTCTTTCTTTTTTTTTTTAAATAAACCATCCTTAGTCCCACCTAACTCTCTGCCATCTGCATAAATCTGATGCCAGAACTTGCTTGGAATCTTGAGAGGAAAAAACATTACTGAGAACTGCAGTTTTTCGATGCCCTAACACATAAATATTTACATATTTCTTAACCTGCTGAGATTTTTTAGAGTTCAATAATAAGAGGTTTTACTCATGTCACAGAAGACACTGCAATCACTGGGCACTCATCTACCACCCCCATCATGACCCACAGGCCATATACCAAATAATAACAGATGCCTGAAATGCATGTGAAATGCTCTAGAACTGAAATTTCCCACTTGATACGGAAAAGCTGTGCTTCACAGCCATACAACCAAGTACTGCACAATAAATTAAAACCTGCAAAACAATTCCAAGATGCAAAAGAAATATACACTGACCTTCATGAGATGCTGATTTATCCATTTTGTGAATGTTTTCTTCTGAACTTTGTCCCGTTCATCTGGAAGGGGGAAAAAGGATATAAAAGAAGGTTGGTAAAAATCTATGAATAGGAGACTTTCATTATCACTATGCAAATAAAGAAGAGTAAGGTGTTCAAAAAGTACTGTTTGGTGCACTTGAATTTTCTTGGTAAGTTTTGGCACCTTGACACTACCTGTGAGAAAGATTGGCCTCTTCCCAGTGTGGCGTTTGCCAGCACTGCCTTCCACACGCTCTGTTGCATCATCCCCACCGCTGCCACCACCAGGAAGTCCTCTCACCTCCACCGCCACCACCAGCCTCCACTGAGCCCCTGCATGAACTTCCCAAAGCACCTGACCACAGATTACATCCCAGCTGGTCTTCACGGCCACAAGAGGGAAGGGAGGCAGTGTCACTCCCATCTCACATAAGAGAAAACCAGGATGTCGAGAGGTCAAAGGACTTGTCGACGATTATTCAGGAAAGACTTAAAGCTGTGATAAAAGGCAGGACTGAATTCAGGTCCTCTGGCTGGAAGTGGACACTGGTTTAATCACGAACCATGCTGCTTTTCTCCTAGATTCCCTGTGTTGAACGATCTGGTAACAACAAAACGCCCCACTAGATCCTTGCCATAGTGATACTGTCCTGGTTACTAGACACGGTGCAGAGAAGGGTGAGGGGAGGTCTTATGATGTAGGAGGAAGAGCACTGGAACGTTCCGGTTCATCAAGTTATTATTTCAAAGACAATCCTAATCTCCAACATCTAGAGAGGATGCTGGAAGCCATACTCCCTCCCCGTCCTGCTCCCAGGCAGCAAGCCCCACTCTCCTGTGTCCTCCTCCCTCCTCTCTACATCTGGGGCCGGCTCTTCTTTCTCCCCGTGGTCCTCTTTCTTTTCCCACCCCTGGTCCATATCTCCATCCTTTCCCTAGGGGCAGATAGGCCTCGCTCTCTTCATCTCTTTCTCTTCTCATTCTTCATCCCTGAGCCCCATAAACTACTTTAAATGGAACGAAAGTTTCTTTGAAAATGCTATGATCCAGCAATCCCACTCCCGGGCATATGCCCGAAGAAAAGCATAATTCGAAAAGACATATGCACCCCAATGTTCATAGCAGCACTATTTACAATAGTCAAGACACGGAAACAACCTAAATGTCCATCAACAGAAGAATGCATAAAGAAAACATGGTACATATATATACAATGCAGTACTACTCGGCCATAAAAAAGAATGAAATGATGCCATTTGCAGCAACATGGATGGACCTAGAGATTATCATACTAAGTGAAGTAAGTCAGACAGAGAAAGACAAATACCATATGATATCACTCTTATGTGGAATCTAATTTTTTTAATATACAAATGAACTTATTTACAAAACAGAAACAGACTTACAGATCTTGAAAACAAACTTATGGTTACCAAAGGGGAAACATGGGTGGGGGGGTGATAAATCAGGAGCTTGGGATTAACACACACACATTACTATATAAAAGGCAGATAACCAGCAAGGACCTACTGCATAGCAAAGGGAACTCTACTCAATATTCTGTAATAACCTATGTGGGAAAAGAATCTGAGAAAAAATGAATATATGTATATGTATAACTGAATCACTTTGCTGTACACCTGAAACTAACACAATATTTTAAATCAACTATACTCCAATAAAATTTTTAAAAAAGAAGAAAAAAAGAAAATGCTTGTCCTATTCATGAAAAGTATTTACGTGCTTTACACTAATTTAAACATAAACAAAAATACTTAAATATGTCAACTGGGGAAAATATCTGTAAACTGAGACACAGATTACTAATATTAATACAAAATAAAAAAAGAATAAGATGAACATAATGTATAACTGGGCAAAAGCAGACAATGAAAATGATTAAAACTTTATGAAATGAAATTAATTTTAAAAATGAAAAAAAGTAAATGCCCACAGGTACTCAACCTCACTAACAAATAATAATATAGAATAAAAATAAGCTTTTTCACCTATCAAGGTGTCAAGATTTTATGAAAAAAAAATTCATGTTGACGAGGGCACAGGGAACAGATATATTTATATATATCTGTGGATATGCATATGCATATATATATATATATATATATATATATATATATATATATATATATATGGCTAGTGGAAATGTAATTTGTTTGAGATCTCCTAGACCTGCACTGTCAATACTGCAGCCCTTAGTCACAGATGTGGCTATTTAACTTCAAACCAAAATTAATCAAAATAAAATAAAATTAACAATTCAGTTCCTTGGTAACACCAGTCACAATTCAAGTGTGCACTAACTAACGCTGGACAGGGTACGGATACAGAACATTCCCACTCTCACAAAAATTTCTACTGGACAGTGCTGCTCTATGACAATTTGCCAATAAATATCAAAAGCCTTAAAAATATATTTAATTATATTTTATACCCTTTATAATAATAAAGGGTATTATTATATTTAATACCCTTTCCCAGTAAGTCCACTTCTAAAATTTATCTTAAAACTATCATCATGGTTGTGCACAAAATGTATCTATGAGAATATAAATCAGTGTTATTATTTCAAAATAAAAGTTTAGGAAAAAACATAAATGTTCAATGATTTTAAAAAATGGATGAATAAATTTTAGTAAAGCAATCCAAAGGTTTGTTCAGATTCGATTCTTTGCAAAGCTACCCAGTGATGGCATATTATTTAGAGCTCTCTTACCCTTTAATGCCAACATGAAAGGGCAGGGGAGGGACCCTGTAATTTCCCTTGTATTTCACAAGCATTTCTTCTCCAAAGTATCCCCTTGAAACCCTTCCCACTTCCCATCACCATCAGGGAGAACCCAAAAGGCACCTAAATAGGGCCTTGCATTTTGTACCGCCAGTAACACATTCCTTTTCAGTGCCCAAACCTCTAGTCTCATTCTGGACTTCACTTTGGGTATTAAAAATTGGAAAAGCTGACCAAGAAGACAGAAGTTTGCTAAATCTGTATATAAATGCTCAGAATTTACGCTGAAATTATTAAACTTGCCTGATCCCCAACATAAAATCCCCAGGCACTTTGCATATAACTACTCCGCCAAGACCAATTTTATCAATAATTGTTAACCAACATTATCATCCACAAAGTATTTATGAATTCCCCTGTTGGCCCCTCTGGGGCATGATCTCGACCTCAGTCATCTTTGTCTACCCACAGTAGATGCCATGATGCTTCTATGCACTCAACAAACAAATGCCCATGATGTGAATTAATTATGTTTCCCAAAGGACAATCCTACTCAGGATAACAAGGTATAATTCCTTATATACTTAGACACAGTGGTATATATTACTGTATCTCTTCAAGTAACAATGATGTCATAAATGTCTTTCAGACTTGCTATTCCTAAAGAGGTCAGAATGAACCTAAATAATTAGTACGTAAGGCAAGAACAAAGAAAGAGAAGCAATCTACTAGTCCCAGCTTCCCTCCCTCACTCATCCCAGCATCCATCAGATCCTTGGATGAGCCCAGTGCTGTGTAGCGCTGGGCCCCCTAGACTGGATAGATAGAGCACTGGCCCTTGTTCTCTGGAGCTGTCACCTAGAGAGGGTACCTGACAGGAAGGCAGTGTGACAAGCACGCCAGCTGAGCAAAGGATGTGGCACTCACCACGCAAGCAGTGCAAAGGAGAGAAAGGCCACCCATGTCCAGGGCAGGCAAGTGGGGCTGGAAGGAGGGCAAGGAGATTAATTAGCAAGACAGAAGCCAGCCCTGGTGCAGACTTCTCCATCAAAAAGAAACCCTCCACACCCTCTCCAGCATTTATTATTTGTAGACTTTTTGATGATGCCGTTCTGACTGGTGTGAGATGATACTTCACTGTAGTTTTGATTTGCATTTCCCTAATAATTAGGGAATTTAAACTGGTGCAGCCACTATGCAGAACAGCATGGAGGTTCCTTAAAAAACTAAAAATAGAGCTACCATATGATCGAGCAATCCCACTCCCGGACATATATCCAGAGAATACCATAACTGAAAAAGATACCTGCACCCCTATGTTCATAGCACCACTGTTTACAGTAGCCAACAATGGAAGCAACCTAAATGTCTATTGACAGATGAATGGATAAAGAAGATGTGATACACATATACAATGAATATTACTCAGCCATAAAAAAGAATGAAATAATGCCATTTGCAGCCACACGGATGGACCTAGAGATTATCATATTAAGTACAGTAAGTCAGACAGAGGACAAATATATACAGCTTATATGTGGAATCTAAAAACATGATACAAATGAACTTATTTACATAACAGACATAAACTCACAGACATAGAAAACAAACTTATGGTTACCAAAGGGGAAAGGTTGGGGGGTCGAGATAAACTAGGGATTTGGGAGTAACATATACACACTACTATATATAAAATAGATAAACAACAAGGACCTACTGTATCTCTACTCAATATTCTGTAATAACCTATGTAGGAAAGGATCTGAAAAAGAATAGATATAATATTGGGTTGGCCAAAAAGTTCGTTCAGGTTTTCCATAGGATGTTATGGAAAAACCCGAACAAACTTTTGGTCAACCCAATACATTTACAATGTAGTGTTGGTTTAAGGTGTACAGCACAGTGATTCAGTTTCTTTCAGGTGTGCAGCACAGTGATTCAGTTTTACATATAAAAAACTGTGTTGTGATTACCCAACACTGTAAATCAACTATAATTTGATAAAAATAAATTAATTTAAAAAAAGAAACCCTGATCTCATAATTTCAGATTGAAAGAGGCTTAGTTAGAACTCAAGTGTCGTGATTCCCCCCAGAATTGCTTCCACTACCCCAAGATCCTGCCACCGTTCCTTTCAAAAGGAAGTACTGAGCACACCCCAATCACAGACAGTGCTGGGGAGCCAGGCCCTCCTGACGGCTGTGGACTTTGGACGGACAAGCGAGTGCAAACAAGGGAACCTCCTCAACAAAGTCTAGGGCTCCTATCACATTTCGGCAGTGCTTTTCTAACCTCCAGCAAAGAAAACAGAGTGAGGGAAAAAAAAAAGAGTACTTCCTAGGTAATATTCACATTAATGCCATCCAATTAATAACCTAGGACCCTAATGTTAAATCGTCAAGTAAAAAACAAAATGTACTATTAAAAATTCTTGTTCAAGAATAGATAGCTTCCATATCAAGTTATGAAATATGAGATGAAAAGCATTCCTATAACTATCTACCAAAATTTTATTAATTTATTGAATCAGCGCATAATAATATGAACTGTAACAAATTTACTCTGTCCCATTAAATTTAACATATGATGTGTATTATACAAACTCCTCTTGGTACATAATGGTTAATAAAATATATTTATTTTAAAAAAAGAATGTATATATATGTATAACTGAATCACTCTGCTGTACAGCAGAAATTAACACAGTGTAAATCAACTATACTTCAATTAAAAAATAAATTTACAAAAATAAAATATATCTCTTTGAGTTGTGAAAAGCCATATGCATTGATATATTAATTGTAAAATTTATGATGGAAAAATTAGAAGCAATCTAATTATCTAATATTTGATGATTATTAAATTCTGATTTGTCCTTTAAATATATATATATATGTACATATATATATATTTACTTCTTTCTAAATTAATAAAAAACGGTCCTATATTTTAAGGAACACGAAGAATAGAACACACGTTCTTAAAAACTAATCTCTTAATGGTTAATTTTTTAGCCACGTGGTAGATCAAGAAAGCTGATTCAATCGAAGGATCAAATAATGAGAAACTCACTTAAATTATACAACCATAAAATGGCTTTTTTGATCACTGAGGTTTTGTTGTGGTTGTTGCTAGCAGCTTTTCAAAAGCACTGCTGAAAATGTAAGGTGGGAGCTAAACGTTTAGCAGGTTAATACTGAGGTAATACCTCGGGATTATGATCCACAGCTAAAGTACTGGCTAAGGTACAAAGACTAAAGTGAACTAAATAACACGTGATTCATAGATTCTGATACTGTTTTCTAACAGTAACAACCTAATCTTTTCTTTTAAACTTCAATAAACCTAGATGATTCCCCTTCAAGTACGCCAAGGGAGGTTCTTTAACACGTGAAGGTTCCCACGATGCTACAAGAATGAGGAAAGAGTTAATGTGGACATTAGGTGCTCAACTTTCTTCAGGAAAGCAACTTACAATCCAGGAATACTTTAAGCCTGGGGAGACTGTGATTTACCGCTTTCCATACACATTATTTCAAAAGGGAGTATTCCTGATGACACCATCTAATTTTCCAAGTCTCGTAATGGTTCTTTATTTCACTTCAGTGAGGGTTGCCTAACACTGAGATTTATATTTAGGGCGACGCTGCTAAGACAACAAAAAGGAAAAATCACTCCTGAGTTTTTAACTAATCCTACTGGTTTTACAGACTATCCATCTATTTTTCTGAATGAAGCTTTATAACATCCCTCTCTTGGAAAATTATTTCATTTAGAGAGTAGGTTTTAAGTGAAAATATACATGTAGGATCAACTCGTAAAGTACAACATGGCTGAACATTCTATAAGGACACAGAATACAAACAATAACAGAATTTGAAAAAAAACAAATAAAAAAGTACAAAAAGAGCACCAATTATTACAACTTACACTGACTGGTCTTCAGTAAAATCCAATCAAAGCTAAACCCACTTCATATCACACACAAAATAACTATTATTATTTCAACGCATATCCTATGCCCAACAACAGGGGGAAGTTCTGTCCAGGGAGCCTCAGGAGTTGTCACGGGAGCCTGTCCAGATTTCCAGAAGGTGCCCCACAGTCTGCTAAAGCCCCGCTGTGCGAACCCACTCAGGTCCTGCAACTTCCCTCTCCAATCCTGCGGCACGAAAGTGAGATAACGGGTAGGCTACTGACCCATGCAGCACATCTGCCCCACCAGCCTCGCGTTCCAGTCGCCATCATCTTTCAGGACCTGCCCCATCCTTGCGCGGGAAATCGGTCCAGCAGCTCCCTAAACTTTCCATACCAAAGCTCATGTGTCAGAGTCCTGGTAAGTTTCTGGGTAGAAAGGAAAACACTGACTAGACACTCCCACTCACAAGCTGACAACCAGTCCACTCCCCCTTTTAAACAAACATGAGCAAAGCCAGCCAGCCTCCGCCACTATTTTGCAGGGGACGCAGACAACACTTACTAAAAAGAAACTAAATCATCTCTTTCTCCTTTGACGCTTAAAGCTGTTCAAATGAAATCCCTTAAAAAGAGAGTTTTGATTGCCTAACTTTTTTGCAACGAGGTAAACCAATCGGATGTTAGATTTCACTGCTGCACCAGCTCATCACATTCCCTCCTCTAACACCCCAGGCAGGATTCCCCTGGGATAAAAAAAAACAAAACAACAACCAGCTCAACTAGTTTCACTCATCCCTGATATGTGTGCTATGAAGGTGGTTTAGGAAGCCCAACTTTATAGGCTAGACACACCTCCTTCAGGGGAAACACCACTATCAGGTATTTCTTTCTGCACCTTCACACATTTCCACATGAATCTCACAACGATTCTTTGACCTGGATGGTACATCTTCATTTTAAAGATGTAACAAACAAGGTTTGGGGAGATGAAGAAACTAGCCTGAGATTTCACAGCCTAAGTGGGATCTGAAATCTGATTCTAAAACCCACTTCTCTTCTATGTCATCAAATAACAGAACTTTTCTATGTCATCAAATAACAGAGCCCCCAATCTAATAATGTAGGAAAAACAAGGAGTCTCCAGCTTATAAGGACTTCACTTTCGAGCATGAAGAAAAATGTCAGGAAATGAGAATCCTTGCTCTAAAGAAGCACCAGACCAAGTGTCCCCAGCACAACTGTTTGCCTGAGACTTTACACAAACAGACCTGCCCGAACAGAAACTGTACAAACAGTAACTCCACAAACAACAAACAGGAAATGATCACTACTTATTTCTGGCAACAGGGAATCAGCCAATTTGATCATGCCGAGGGAAGAGACAATGCCATATTAACAGTGGCTTTGAATGTGCTTTGAAACATTCAAGTATGATTTCTAACTCTACTCTAAATAGACTGTAAATGACAATTATATCAACTTCTGCAAAAGTTTAAAGTATCCTTCACTTTCTCTCCCTTTCCAATTGTCTGTTTCAGAGCCTTGACCTCCACTACCAAAAAGCCTAAGCCTACCTATCTCCCTGAAAGAGGGTAATAATAATAGCAAACACTCACGGAGCGCTTGCTATGTGCCAGGTACTGTTTTCACCTACACACATGTAACACAGACGGCATGGCATCCTCACACAACCATAATAGGAT
Organism: Monodon monoceros; assembly: GCF_005190385.1. NCBI lineage: Eukaryota > Metazoa > Chordata > Mammalia > Artiodactyla > Monodontidae > Monodon > Monodon monoceros. The sequence goes on from NW_021703780.1 coordinate 43,673,462, forward strand.
CACGCCACTCACAGAAGGACCCGAGGCACTTGAAGCTTAAACATTTGCCTGGGGGCTTCCCTGGTGGCGCAGTGGTTGAGAGTCCACCTGCCGATGCATGGGACACGGGTTCGTGCCCAGGTCCGGGAGGATCCCACATGCCGCAGAGCGGCAGGGCCCGTGAGCCATGGCTGCTGAGCCTGCGCGTCCGGAGCCTGTGCTCCGCACCAAAAAACATTTGCCTGGGATCACAGAGCTACTAAGTGCAGGGGGTGGGGAGAAGATGCAGTTTGCAAAAGCATGTTCAATATTATAATTTCATACTCGGAAAACAAAGTACTAACTTTTAAAAAATAAGTTAACAAAAAGGAAAACCTGAGGCTTGGCCAAATCTTCAGTAGTTGGGGATACACAAAAGATGTAATTCACACTCTGCACGTCAGTGATTGTAGAGAGTGGAGGAAGGTACTCAGGATGGTTCCCAAGGAGGTCAGAATTTAGGATAAGGACAAGACTTCTGCATTTATTAATAAAGGTCAGGTGTGAATTTTAGAAGAAGACTGGGAAACACTTGGCAAAAGGTTCTATCTAAGAAAAGAGAGAGAGAAAAAGAAGAAAGGAAGGAAGGAACAGAAGGATGGAAGGAGGAAGGGAGGAAGGGAAAGGAGGGAGGGAAAAGAAAAGATGAAGTGGTAGAGTTTTGTGGGAAAAAAAGATGGAAGGAAAAGGAAAAAGGGGATCTAGGCAATTTCCCCGCTATTGCTGGGAAATAGCTCTGTAATACAATACAGTGAAAACAACAGGGGAAAAGCTGTAAGATTTCTTTCATTACAGAAGAAGGAAAACTGGCTGGAAGAAATAGTTGGGATCAGTGAGAAGACTAGCTCCTGAAAACTGAAAGACAATGTCCAGCTGTGACCAGGGAGCTGGGTGAGAGGGGGTCAGACCTGCTGCCATCATCACCCCTCAGGCCCACCGTGAGCCTCACCCCTCATCACCTGGGGCGCCTTGGCCTCATCCCAGTAACAACAGCCCTGCCCACCTGACAGGACTTTCACCCACAGTGGTCTCGGCCAACATCACTGGGACAGGAGGTTGGAGGTGCAATGGATAAGAGATGGGAGTCCCTGCTCCTGTTTTGGTTGAAAACGCTTCCCAAATATTCCCACAGAAGCATCATGTTCCCATGAGCACAGAGGTACAGCTGATGTCCATTTCCGGTTCACCCATTGGTCTGTGGGACCACGGACGTAGAGGAAGAAACTGAACATCTCTGAGGCATAGCCACGCCCACCCCTACTCTATTTTGTTAAAAGCAAGACTCTTTTCAGGACAATTCCACTAAAATTATGCCATTGATCTATCCATCATTTTATAAAAGTCTGCAAAACATCAAGAATGAAAGTATACCAGTGTTATTTCCCAGTAATTCTTTAGCTTAGTCACGACTCCAAAGTCCCATATATCAATACTTCAAGCCTATAGCCACTCTCCCAATAAGAAGGCCTGTTCCAGATCTGCTGTCTTTACTTCTGGCCACAGCAGACCTCGGGCTTTTGCATGATGCAAAGACACACTTTAACACTTTGATGGAGAGAGGTTCTCTTCTCTCATTCTCAAGGTTCAATTCTTCTTAGCTTAAACAGAATTTTTTCTCTTCTACAAGAAATGACAGCACCAAAAACTCTAGGGCTGTCCTTTTCTCGTTACTGGTTTTATCAATTTAAATTCCCCATGCTGATGATTTTCTTAGCATTTGTTTTTTATAACTATTATTTGTTAAGATCTGAATCTAAATGAAATTGACATTATTTTCTACCATCATCCCTCCTTGATCAGAGCATGATCAACCTACCGCTTCTGTGCTAGATCTAAGCACGGTTAAAAACCACATTTAAAAAGGAGTTATTTGCATATCTAAATGATAATCTTCATAGAAAAGCTCTTTACATTTTCAGAAATCCTTAAACCTTCTGCCAAGGAAATGAAGGCAGCTTAAAAAGGAGATGGAACTGACAATACATCTCAGAAACACAGTACAATAAAATCTTCAGATTTATGCTCCCTGGCAGTACATGCGGAAATTACACAATATTAGAAATGAGAATAAGAAAAAATTTTAAAGAAAAAATTTTTAATTCTAAATAAACCATTTAAAAGAAAGTATAGAAAATTATGTTTTATAAATAGTTGGGTAGGAAGAGTGTTTCAAAACAAGTTACAGGGCTTCCCTGGTGGCGCAGTGGTTGTCTGCCTGCCGATGCAGGGGACACGGGTTCGTGCCCAGGTCCGGGAAGATCCACATGCCGCAGAGTGGCTGGGCCCGTCTGCTGAGCCTGCGCGTCTGGAGCCTGTGCTCCGCAATGGGAGAGGACACAATAGTGAGAGGCCCGCGTACCGCAAAAAAAAAAAAAAAAAAAACAAGTTACAAAACCCAAAAGAAACTAGACATATAATGGCTGACAAATTTGACAAAGCAGATGCTATAAATGAAGTTTAAAAAAAAAACATGAGCAACAAAAAAATATATGCTACATATATAATACACACCAAGAATATCCAAAATAGATGAATAAGTCCTATTAATATTCAGTAAGAAAAAAAGGCAGCCCCTCCCCAACTACACAATTCAAAGGAATGAAAAAGATTCACGGAAAGGCTCCCCCAGCCTTCCAATCAGGAAATGCACGTGAAGCAAATGATTTCATACTGGCAAAAATTTTATAAGAATGACAATAACTAATGCAGAGACAGGCAGCCCCATGTGTAAAATGGCAAAAAAAATTTTGAGGGCAATTTGTCAGGATCCACTACAAATTAAAATGCATACAACTTTCTGTATGAACAATTCTACCTGTAGTAAAACTAAAGAAATACTTGCATATATATGATCAGCACACAAGAATGTTTACTGTAGCAAAATATATGAAGCCACTTAAATGTCAGTCAATAGGAAGCTAGATGAATGAATTATATATACTTCACCTACCTTCTAGAATATTAATAAGGGAAAACTTGTACATAGTGACATAAAAAGATTCCAAGATACACAGTTAAGTGGAAAAAATGCAAAATAATAAATACACATAAAAGAGACACAACAAATTGAGAAAGCCATTTCATCGTAAGAGTGGAAGCTAAAAGAGGAGGGGGTTGGGGTCATAAATTTCACATTTCATTCTGCATATTTCTAGACGGAGTGTTTCAATCTTCTACAAGGGAGATGTATCGGTGTACTACTATTAACAATAACTGTGAGCAAAAAAGTGTTTCAAGTTATTTTATTCATTTAGGTATTCAATACTCCGGTAGACTCTCTACGGAAGATACAGGGAAAAGACAGACAGCCGGAGCACCCCCAACTCAGATCCGAAGATGGAGAGAAACACCTCAGCTGTGGGTAGGCTTGTTCTTAGGCTGCTGGGGGCAGAAGGGAGAAGAGGAGGGAGGGGAATGGAGAAGGGGGGAGAGAGAAGAGAGGGGGGAGGAAGAAGAGAGGGGAGGGACAGGGAGAAGGGGGAGGGGCGGGGAGGGGAGGAGGTGGGAAAAGGGGAGGAGTCAGAGGCCGGGAGAAGAACAGCAGGGGCAGCTGGTGACACCTCTTCAGAGGATGGCTGTCCAGGTTGGGATACTAAAGGATGAGTCTTTAGAGAGTCTCTGAAAGAAGGATCAGTAACTGAGAAAATACTCAGAAATTACCCTGCTTGGAGGGCATCCTCGAAGTTTAACTGCCATGGAGCAAAATGCAGTCTGGTTTTGTGCTGATAGTCAGGAATCCAGAAATAGCAGAGGGGTAGAATGTGATAAGTAAGCTAAGGCATAGATGATGGAGAACAATAGACCCCATAAATCCTTCCCACAAACACCCTTTTGTGTATCTGCTGCCCCATCCCCATCAATGATCAGATCACATGCTCCGCTCTCAGGACAGCGGCTGCGGACCAACAGAATCGGATCAACAGTACCAGGTGCTAATGGGTTCTGCTCTGAAGAAGAATTTACTGGTATCTGTTCTCAAGATTGTCCAAGAATTGAACATAAAACTCCTAGTATCTGCTTTTTATCTTTCTCCCACCTGAGAATAAAGAACCTTCCAGTTACAGCTACACTGTTGGAAGGTAAGTGCTGTCTTCGAGCTGACTGCTGCCGTTCTGAGTCACTGTGCAGGACAGAAAGTCTCTGCAGTTCTCTGTCTGTGTTACACTAACTTCCCAAGTCCATGAAAATATAGGGTGACTCACACGCACAACACTTTCCCTCCTGTAACAGCCTGGCCAGACACAGAGTGAGTCAGCAGCAGGGATAAGAAGGTGGAGATCACCAAAGACAAGACTCTGAAGCCCTGGGGAAACCTTCAACCTAGGCTTGTTTCACACTGAGACTGCCTCCTGCCCAAGGTTTTTTTTTTTCTTTTTTTCTTTCCATACTGATTTTTTATTTATTTTTTCATCTAAATGGAAAGAAAAGTCAGGATTTTAAGGTCTGTAGAAATGGACAAACTTTTCCAGGCCTCTGAAACACTTGAAGATACAATTAAAAAGAAAAGCTTCCTTATTCTCTTGTCTGCATAAGTTATGGCAGTAACTCAACTTAAAACAGAGCAGGGCTGCTGGTTAAAACAGAATTAATGTTAGTCTAATTACACCCTCATTTTTTGGGGGGGCTGTTTTTTAATTTTTTTTTAACATCTTTACTGGAGTATAATTTTTTTACAATGGTGTGTTAGTTTCTGCTGTATAACAAAGTGAATCAGCTACATGTACACATATATCCCCATATCCCCTCCCTCTTGTGCCTCCCTCCCTTGCTTTATTTAAATGTAGTTTACAGCTCGTGGGGACACGTGCCTTAGTTACAGGATCACCAAGCATGCCCTGGTAGGCTTTAGGAGCCACACACCAGGTGACCCAACCCACCCCAGAAAGGCTCTGCCACCACCCCATCACCACCACCACACCCCTCCCAGGAGCACTGATGAGCAAAAGGAGAGGCAGGCAGATGACTAAATGTCTGGGGTGCCAGGAGAGTTCTCCCTCGGCCTTACTTCCTCTTGCACAGAGAAGACCTTCAAACCTGAGTTAGCCAGGGCTGCATTCTCCCAACCAGAGCTCACCTAGAACATCACAGATGACACAGACGGACATAAAATAGCTCTGACTGAAGTCAGAGGAGCAAAGAGCTTCTCACCAAGTTACCCACTAGAGTATCACCTTGGGTTGATCATTTCCATGCCTCTGCTTTCTGCAGAACTCTTGCTTTGTCCACTAGCTTTTTTCCTTGAAAACCAAAGGCAAATTTTGAAGAAGTGGATCCTCAGAGATCCTTCCAAGCATTTTTAAATACTCTACGTACCTTTATTATCTACTGTTAGAATAGTGGTCCCAAACTTTCCACTTCCTTGACCCCTCCACCCATCTTTAATGAGAAAGCAATGTGTCTATCCTAGTCCCTAAAAAGCAGAAGAAAATATAAGAAGCTAGTCAGTGCACACTTTTATTAATGATATACAACGAAAGTCAGGGCTCCAAGGGAAAAGAGGAGAAACTGAATGATCACGTGCCAATGGCGATGGATGCTCACAAGGAAGTTTTGCTAATAGCTGATTCTGTGTGGGAAAACAGGCACCCTGAGGTGGTGCTGATAAGAGACCCCACTGGTATGATCTTTGGGAATTTGGCAACAGTGATAAAGGAGCCTTTAGAATGTTCATAATATTCTTGCATTCTGACATAGATGGAAAATGACTGATATTTATACAGCACTTCCTGTGCCAGGCCCTGCCCCAAGCATTTGATATCTTCACCGTGGAGGTCTATTATTACTCCACCACCTTCACAGGGGAGGAAACTAAGGCACGGGACATTATTTGGTCAAGGTCAAAAAGGAATACAGTAAGGCAAGAAAGGTAAGGGACCTGCTTCTCTCCTGTCCCTGTTTCTCCCTGAGTATGTTCAATATTTCAAGTGAGAATATAAGAAAATCAATAGAGAAGAAATATTCCTAATATATAAGATTTTTAATCTAAAATTTATATACTTGGGCTTCCCTGGTGGCGCAGTGGTTGAGAGTCCGCCTCCAATGCAGGGGACACGGGTTCGTGCCCCGGGCCGGGAAGATCCCACATACCGTGGAGTGGCTGGGCCCGTGAGCCATGGCCGCTGAGCCTGCACGTCCAGAGCCTGTGCTCCGCAACAGGAGAGGCCACAACAGTGAGAGGCCCGCATACTGCAAAAAAAATTTTTTTTAAATAAAATAAAATAAAATTTATATACTTATATTTCCTACTAATTGGATTAGTAGAGAATCTGGGATCAAGCCCCACAATCTATACTCTTAATCCGTGATGACACCCTGCTTTTAGAATACAGTCTATAGAAAATCCAAAATTCAGACTACGTTTTACATAAGGAAATATTCATCTCAACGCTAAATATACCTGAAACTAACACAACATTGTAAATCAACTACACTTCAATAAAAAATAAATTTAAAAAAAAGAATACATTCTTTCTTCTATGCCATGCTCTCTTGTTTATTATGTGTGGCTCTACAAATTTCTGGCCATATAAGTTTTAGATAATTACAAATTCTTTGCCTCATTTGTAAATTGAGGGTAACAATAAAAAGCTGCTAATGACCAAAAAAACCACTAAATATAATTCTTGCTTGATAAATACTCAAAATGTATAAAGGTATTTAATTATTACCTATTAATAGAAAAATATGAAATAATCTCAATATCCAAGGACAGAAAAGTGAGCAACTCAGTTATGGCATGGCCACAAAATGATTGTGCTTTCATTAAATAAACAATGCACCGTTTCCAGGACATGGAATATACCAATTACAACATCACTATTTTCTTTCCATTTTTCTTCAAGGAATATACATTATTTTTTACAACTGGAAGGAAGAGTTGTGTAGCAGGCATTATTGTGAGAGTTTTGCTTTGAGAACCTCTCAATTTGCACAATACTTTTAAAAAATATCTTATACCTTCCCTTCCTGGCTCCTCCTGGTGTCACCTTAAACACGTGTGGCTGACACTGAAACGCCAGACTCAGGCAGACACTTAAAATGCTGGGGAGTTTTTCCATTTAAAGCTACTGGGTTCCCCCAGAAAGTAGAGCACCACCACGTGGCTCATTAGCCAGAAATCAACTGAGCATTCAGTCCCTCTGCCTGGCTGCTGAAATGAAATTTGTAAACTCAAATTTATTTCAATAATGAAGTTCTTTCAAGGTCCCTAAGGTCAGAAGTGTGACTCAGCGATCTGCTCCAGCCCAAACCTATTCCTTAAAAGAATGGAGAGATGACTAGAGAAATTATGTTAGTTTAAACTTTGGGCATCACCTGACATTTAGAGACTAAAACACTCAAAGCAAACCACTAAAAATATACAAACTCAGTCTCCATTTTTTTGTATGCAAATCTCTGTAACTACTTAAATTCATAATGGCTTGAACTACATCTCCCATGAAGCTTAGGTTTCCAGGCACCTAAAGATCATATTAAACCTCTTCCTGGGGCCCGCACTATTTCCAAACCTACTCTTTTTTTTTTAATGAGCCAGGCTTCTTCAGAAGGTAGCGTTCCATGCATTCAACAAGCATCTCTTGAGAACCCAGAGTAGAGGAACAAAATTTGCCAACCCAACATGTCTCTTTGGCCTGTGGATTCTTTGCAGCTGAAAACAATCAAGGCCCAAACAAGACTCAGGAAGAAACTTTGACCTTCCCCCTAACTGTCTGAAGAATTCAGATAGATGGACTGTTCCCAGAACAGAGGAATCTCCAGAGTTATCTGCAAAGAATATGGGTTACGTGTGGTCAGGAGAACAGGGCCTAGAGGTCAGAGTCCACTCTGTGTCCCATTGCCTCTGCCTGGCCCAGCAAACATTTATCAAACCTTTGCCTTTCCATCTTCATGGGAATTGCCTTCCTCCCCTCTGAAGTCCCAAACCACTACCCCCAACATCCTCTTCTGTCTTTAGCTGAAGATGGTATTTAAGGGGAGGACTTCAGCCACACAGGCAAGTTTTCTCTTGGGTCTCTCCCATGTACACGTTATTAAAATTTTGTTTGATTTTCTCCTGTTAATCTCCTATCAACTTAATTCTTAGACCAGCCAGACCTAGAAGAGCAGAGGAATATTTCTTCTTCCCCAATACCACGAGGTGTCAGGCAAGTACTAGGCACTGGTGCTACAAAATGGGAAGAGTCCCACACCTGCCACGGTCCAGCGGGAAAGAGGTCCAGAACCAAGACTTCGCAAAACTGCCTGACAAGTGCTATGACAGAATTATGCAAAAGGACCTTAGCCTGATTTCATTTCATTTCTTAAATCGAGGTTTAACTAACAAAATAAAACAGGTAAACACTAAGTGTTCAGTTCAGAGAGTTTTGACAGTTGTTTGCATCCTATGCCCGGCACCCAAAACAAGAGAGAAAACAGTTCCACCCCCTTGTGCCCCTTTGCAGTCTATCCCCACACCCCTCCCATAGGCAACAGGATTTTTATCACCGTAGTTTCTCATGTTCTAAAATTTCACATAAATAGAACCTATTTGATTCTAGCTTTTTAAGATTAATCCGTGTTGCTGCGTGTATCCATGATTTGGTCCCTGTGATGGCTGACAGGCATTTCACCATATGGACCTGCCAGTTTGCTTATTCACTCACCTGCTGATGGAGGCTGGGCACTTTCCAACAGTATCGTAGCAACTTGTGCTACTACAATTAAGGTTGAGTTTCTTCTGTTTTGGTTCATCTCTTTGATTTACATTTGTATGTGTTTTTAATGTAGGGGGCAAGGAGGCAGACAGTGTTACGGTTGGAACCAATAGGGTTCGCACAGAAGATAGATCAGGGAGAAGGCAAAATCCTGAGAGAATTAAAGGTGTGATGTTAGGCGTGGATTAAGTACAGGATGCGTGTAAAAGAGTCCTGGACGACTGGGCAGGACAGAGGCCTATAAAGACAGGACAAACTAAGGAGCTGGGACTCTATGAGTAAGGCATCAAGAACAGTGGACAGAACTTCAATTTTCCTTACAACCTTGGAGAGGTGGTTTCAAAGCACACCTATTTTGAAGGCAGAAAGACCTGGCCTCAAATCCCTCTCTTGCTACTAACTCTGTGGGCTGAGGCAAGTTAGTAAAACTCCCTAAGATTTATTTTCTTCATCTGTAAAATGGAGAAAATGCCACCCATTTCAAAGACCTGTAAAGAGGCTAAAAAGAAATCATGAAAGCCACACAGCTAAAAGAACACTTAGCATAAAATGGGAGCCCCTCCTAGTGCTGTGGGATGGATTTAAATGCACTCACCTCAAACAGGGCTGGAATCTAACCAACAGCACCATCAGAAGCACCCTGGAGAGCCTCTGCTAATCTCACACCGCTTCAGAAACTGCAGATTTACCTCTAGTAACCAATTTTTGAACCTATTTTTGAATTAAGTTAACCAATTTTCTCTGGAGAAGATTTTTAAGAAGATACAAAAAGAGTGAGCGCAAGTGAACAGAATGAAGTTTGGAGTAGCAATAGGACATGAATCAGGGCTACATATTCAACTCGACCCTGATCACAGGTTACTATTGCCATGAAAAACAAGTCTGATTATCCAGGAACAGTGCAACAGCAAAGTCACTTAAATGCCCACAGCTCCAAAATGCATCAAAGAACACAGTAATGCTTCTTAAAACAGAACTTTTTGTTTAAACGAACCATTTCAGAAATGCACTTCTACTGATAATGAAATTTTCAATTACAAAAGAAATAAAACTTTCTGTACCTTTTAGCAATAGGAATGAAAAATAAATGAAAGTATTAAATCGTGATACATGCCCTCTAAGTGAAAATATTATAATTTTTATAAAGTGAAACTTTTTCAAAGAAATTAACTCAACAGAAGAAATATAAAGCTTATTTGTAGATGCTGACCTTTTAAAAAGTATAAATAACCTGACGTTCATAATAAAGGCAGATTTTTGTCTGACTTCATAAAATTTTTTTTCTTTCTTTTTATTGATAGTTTTTTTTCTTGAGGTATAGTTGATGTACAGTATTAAACAAGTTACAGGTGTACAAAATAGTGATTTACAATTTTTAAAGGTTATACTCCAGTTATAGTTATTGTAAAATATTGGCAATATTCCCTGTGCTGTACAATATATCCTTGTAACTTATTTATTTTATACATAGTTGTTTGTACCTCTTCATCCCCTACACCTCTCTGGCCCCTCCCCCCTTCCCTCTTCCACCACTAGTTTGTTCTCTATATCCATACAGTTTTTAAATTCTATTTCTGCAGATGGGGTCTGTAGGACTCATTCTTTCTGGAGTCTGCGCTCTTTGCTGAGAGGTCTAGACTTACTTTACTCTAGCACATCATCCACCACAGGGCCTGAAGAGTAATGTGCTCAACTGACTCTGAACATAGGCCATCTCCTCTATCCTCCCCTGAGCCTCATGAATATTTATTAGCTAAATATATGTGAAATCTGAGATGGCTTAATTACAGTAACTGAGGATACAGTCCTTGAGAAGATCCAAGAGCTATGTAAACATGGCCACCAAAATCAAAACGTCACATATTTTAGATCTGGAGTCACACAAACCAACTGCCAAAAAATACCTCGGAGGCATAAATATTTTAGTGTGATAAAAGAAATGACTTCGGAGTCCTAAGATAAATTTCTGAAACCTAAAAATACTTCAGTCAAAACTGCATATGGTAAAAGTATTTAAATTGAGATGTATGTTCTTTATTTTATAAGTCCTGAATAACTTCAGCTAGTTACAACTTATTCAGAGATTGGGTCCTTTGCAGAATCCAAAAGGTATCAGATAGAAAATAGGATTATAAAGTAAATATGATCGGATTGTCCTTTCTAGTTCACTAATTTCTGGTAATACCAACCAATGCCTATTTTTTTTCAGCTACAAAGTGTGCCCCAGAACTACAGAAAATACCCCAAAAAGCATGAAATATATAAGAAGTGGAAAGGACTTAAGGAGCTTATGATACAGAAATATTGTGGCATATGACATAAGTATGTAAAATATAGCTCTTGCCATCAAGGCATTTCATATCTACAGAGGAAATAAAACAGAAAACAGGATACTTGACACAGAATGAGAAGCCTACTGACCACAAGTAGGAAGGGGAACCAGGGCGGGGTGGCCAGCGTCACCCTGAGCACTTGTGAAGACTTGTGGGCACTGGAGCAGCGACCCTCTGGGTAGAAAGACCACCAGCAGAAGTCGCCCCGGGACAAAAAGACGTGAGCTGGGAATGAGCATGAGTGAGGCCACACTGCACCCTACACTTCCTGGCAAAAAAATGAAGCCCTAATAGACGAGAGCGATTTATCCAACTCCACCCACCTGGCCACCGGGCCTTGAACCCTGTTTCTGGATCACCAAACCCCATATTCTCGCTTAAACTACCAGCAAAGAAACTGACTTAGAGGATGCCAAGTTTAAGAAGACTGAAATTTTAATGAATGCTGGAGAGGGTGTGGAGAAAAGGGAATCCTCTTACACTGTTAGTGGGAATGTAAACTGGTGCAGCCACTCTGGAGAACAGTATGCAGGTTCCTTAAAAAACTAAAAATAGAGCTACCATATGATCCAGCAATCCCACTGCTGGGCATGTACCGGAAAAAACTATAATTCAAGCCCTATGTAGCAGCACTATTTACAATAGCCAAGACATGGAAGCAACCTAAATGTCCACCTACAGATGAATGGATAAAGAAGGTGTGGTACATATATACAATAGAATACAACTCAACCATAAAGAAGAATAAAATAATCCCATTTGAGGCAACATGGATGGACCTAGAGATTATCATACTATGCAAAGTAAGTCAGAAAGAGAAAGACAAATACCATATGATATCACTTATATGTGGAATCTAAAATAAGACACATATAGACATATCTATAAAACAGAAACAGACTCACAGACATAAAGAACAGACTTGTGTTTGCCAAGGGGGAGGGTAGGTGGGAAAGAGAAGGATTGGGAGCTTGATTTGGACATTTTTTTTGGGGGGGGGGGCATGCCATTCAGCTTGCAGGATCTCAGTTCCCTGACCAGAGACTGAACTCGGGGCCACAGCAGTGAAAGTGCCAAGTCCTAACCACTGGACCGCCAGGGAAATGGGGAGCATGATATTAGCAGATGCAAACTATTATGTATAGAGTGGATAAACAACAAGATCCTACTGTATAGCACAGGGAACTATATTCAATATCCTGTGTTAAAGCATAATGGAAAAGAATGTGGAAAAGAATATATGTATGTATAACTGAGCCACTTTGCTGTACAGCAGAAATTAACACATTGTAAATCAACTATACTGCAATACATTTTTTTAAAAAAGAACAGTGAAATTTCCACACACCTTAAAATCAAGTGTCGAGGGGTGCTGGGAAGATGGCGGAAGAGTGAGACGCGGAGATCACCTTCCTCCCCACAGATACACCAGAAATACATCTACACGTGGAACAACTCCTACAGAACACCTACTGAATGCCGGCAGAAGACCTCAGACCTCCCAAAAGGCAAGAAACTCCCCACGTACCTGGGTAGGGCAAAAGAAAAAAAAGAAAAAACAGAGACAAAAGAATAGGGACGGCACCTGCACCACTGGGAGGGAGCTGTGAAGGAGGAAAGGTTTCCACACACTAGGAAGCCCCTTCGCGGGCGGAGACTGCGGGAGGCGGAGGGGGGAGCTTCGGCGCCGCAGAGGAGAGCACAGCAACATGGGTGCGGAGGGCAAAGCGGGGAGATTCCCGCACAGAGGATCGGTGCCAACCGGCACTCACCAGCCCGAGGCTTGTCTGCTCACCCGCCGGGGCGGGCAGGGCTGCGAGCTGAGGCTCGGGCTTCGGTCCGAGCGCAGGGAGAGGACTGGAGTTGGCGGCTTAAACACAGCCTGAAGGGGTTAGTGCACCACGGCTAGCCGGGAGGGAGTCCGGGGAAAAGTCTGGAGCTGCCGAAGAGGCAAGAGACTTTTTCTTCCCTCTTTGTTTCCTGGTGCGCGAGGAGAGGGGTTTAAGAGTGCTGCTTAAAGGAACTCCAGAGACGGGCGCGAGCCGCGGCTAAAAGCGTGAACCCCAGAGACGGGCGCGAGCCGCGGCTAAAAGCACGAACCCCAAGACGGGCGCGAGCCGTGGCTAAAAGCGCGGACCCCAGGGACGGGCGCGAGCCGCGGCTAAAACCGCGGATCCCAGAGACGGGCGCGAGCCGCGGCTAAAAGCGCGGACCCCAGAGACGGGCAGGAGACGCTAAGGCTGCTGCTGCCGCCACCAAGGGGCCTGTGTGCGAGCACAGGTCACTATCCACACCCCTCTTCCGCGGAGCCTGTGCAGCCCGCCACTGCCAAGTTCCCGGGATCCAGGGACAAGTTCCCCGGAAGAACGCACGGCGAGCCTCAGGCTGGTGCAACGTCACGCTGGCCTCTGCCACCGCAGGCTCGCCCCGCACGCCGTACCCCTCCCTCCCCCCGGCCTGAGTGCGCCACAGCCCCCGAATCAGCCGCTCCTTTAACCCCTGTCCTGTCTGAGCAAAAAACAGACGCCCTCTAGCGACCTACACGCAGAGGCAGGGCCGAATCCAAAGCTGAGCCCCTGTGAGCTGTGAGAACAAAGAAGAGAAAGGGAAATCTCTCCCAGCAGCCTCAGAAACAGCGGATTACAGCTCCACAATCAACTTGATGTACCCTGCATCTGTGAAATACAGGAATAGACAACGAATCACCCCAAATTGAGGAGGTGGACTTCGAGAGCAAGATCTATGATTTTTTCCCCTTTTCCTCTTTTTGTGAATGTGTATGTGTATGCTTCTGTGTGAGATATTGTCTGTATAGCTTTGCTTCCACCATTTGTCCTAGTGTTCTATCCGTCCATTGTTGTTTTTAATTTTTTTCTTATTAATTTTAATTTTAATAACTTTATTATACTTTACCTTTTCTTTCTTTCTTTCTTTCTTTCTTTCTTTCTTTCTTTCTTTCCTTCTTTCCTTCCTTCCTTCCTTGTTCCTTCCCTCCTTTAGACAATGAATCATCCCAAATTGAGGAGGTGGACTTTGAGAGCAAGATTTATGATTTTTTCCCCTTTACATCTTTTGGTGAGGGTGTATATGTGTGCTTCTGTGTGAGATATTGTCTGTACAGCTTTGCTTCCACCATTTGTCCTAAGGTTCTATCCGTCCCTTTTTTTTTCTAAATAATTATTTTTTAATTCAATAACTTTATTATACTTTATTTTATTTTACTGTATCTTCTTTCTTTCTGTCTTTTTTCCTTCCTTCTCTCCTTCCTTCCTTCCTCCCTCCCTCCTTTCTTTCCTTCTTTCCTTCTTTTCTTTCTTCCTTCCTTCCTTCCTTCCTCCCTCCCTCCTTTCTTTCCTTCTTTCCTTTTCTTTCTTCCTTCCTTCCTTCCTTCCCTCCTTTCTTTCTTCCTACTTCTACTAATTCTCTCTACTTTTTCTCCCTTTTATTCTGAGCCATGTGGATGAAAGGCTCTTGGTGCTCCAGCCAGGAGTCAGGGCTCTGCCTCTGAGGTGGGAGAGCCAACTTCAGGACACTGGTCAACAAGAGACCTCCCAGCTCCACATAATATCAAACGGTGAAAATCTCCCAGAGACCTCCATCTTAACACCAGCACCCAGCTTCACTCAACGACCAGCAAGCTACAGTGCTGGACAACCTATGCCAAACAACTAGCAAAACAGGAACACAACCCCACCCATTAGCAGAGACGCTGTCTAAAATCATAATAAGTCCACAGACACCCCAAAACACACCACCAGACGTGGACCTGCCCACTAGAGAGACAAGATCCAGCCTCATCCACCACAACACAGGCACTAGTCCCCTCCACCAGGAAGCCTACACAACCCACTGAACCAACCTTAGCCACTGGAGACAGACATCAAAAACAACGGGAACTACGAACCTGCAACATGCAAAAAGGAGACCCCAAACACAGTGAGATAAGCAAAATGAGAAGACAGAAAAACACACAGCAGATGAAGGAGCAAGATAAAAATGCATCAGACCTAACAAATGAAGAGGAAATAGGCAGTCTACCTGAAAAAGAATTCAGAATAATGATAGTAAAGATGATCCAAAATCTTGGAAATAGAATGGACAAAATGCAAGAAACATTTAACAAGGACCTAGAAGAAATAAAGATGAAACAAGCAACAATGAACAACACAATAAATGAAATTAAAAATACTCTAGATGGGATCAATAGCAGAATAATTGAGGCAGAAGAACGGATAAGTGACCTGGAAGATAAAATAGTGGAAATAACTGCTGCAGAGCAGAATAAAGAAAAAAGAATGAAAAGAACTGAGGACAGTCTCAGAGACCTCTGGGACAACATTAAACGCACCAACATTCGAATTATAGGGGTTCCAGAAGAAGAAGAGAAAAAGAAAGGGACTGAGAAAATATTTGAAGATATTATAGTTGAAAACTTCCCTAATATGGGAAAGGAAATAGTTAATCAAGTCCAGGAAGCACAGAGAGTCCCATACAGGATGAATCCAAGGAGAAATATGCCAAGACACATATTAATCAAACTGTCAAAAATTAAATACAAAGAAAGCATATTAAAAGTAGCAAGGGAAAAACAACAAATAACACACAAGGGAATCCCCATAAGGTTAACAGCTGATCTCTCAGCAGAAACTCTGCAAGCCAGAAGGGAGTGGCAGGACATACTGAAAGTGATGAAGGAGAAAAACCTGCAACCAAGATTACTCTACCCAGCAAGGATCTCATTCAGACTTGATGGAGAAATTAAAACCTTTACAGACAAGCAAAAGCTGAGAGAGTTCAGCACCACCAAACCAGCTTTACAACAAATGCTAAAGGAACTTCTCTAGACAAGAAACACAAGAGAAGGGAAAGATCTATAATAACGAACCCAAAACAATTTAGAAAATGGGAATAGGAACATACATATCGATAATTACCTTAAATGTAAATGGACTAAATGCTCCCACCAAAAGACACAGATTGGCTGAATGGATACAAAAACAAGACCCATATATATGCTGTCTACAAGAGACCCACTTCAGACCTAGAGACACATACACGCTGAAAGTAAGGGGATGGAAAAAGATATTCCATGCAAATGGAAGCCAAAAGAAAGCTGGAGTAGCAATTCTCATATCAGACAAAATAGACTTTAAAATAAAGACTATTAGAAGAGACAAAGAAGGACACTACATAATGATCAAGGGATCGATCCAAGAAGAAGATATAACAATTGTAAATATTTATGCACCCAACATAGGAGCACCTCTATACATAAGGCAAAAACTAACAGCCATAAAAGGGGAAATCGACAGAAACACATTCATAGTAGGGTACTTTAACACCCCACTTTCACCAATGGGCAGATCATACAAAATGAAAAAAAATAAGGAAACACAAGCTTTAAATGATACATTAAACAAGATGGACTTAATTGATATGTATAGGACACTCCATCCAAAAACAACAGAATACACATTTTTCTCAAGTGCTAATGGAACATTCTCCAGGATACATCATATCTTGGGTCACAAATCAAACCTTGGTAAATTTAAGAAAATTGAAATTGTATCAAGTATCTTTTCCGACCACAACGCCATAAGACTAGATATCAATTACAGGAAAAGATCTGTAAAAAATACAAACACATGGAGGCTAAACAATACACTACTTAATGACGAAGTGATCACTGAAGAAATCAAAGAGGAAATTAAAAAATACCTAGAAACAAATGACAATGGAGACACGACGACCCAAAACCTATGGGATGCAGCAAAAGCAGTTCTAAGAGGGAAGTTTATAGCAATACAAGCCCACCTTAAGAAGCAGGAAACATCTCGAATAAACCACCTAACCTTGCACCTCAAGCAATTAGAGAAAGAACAAAAAAACCCCAAAGTTAGCAGAAGGAAAGAAATCATAAACATCAGATCAGAAATAAATGAAAAAGAAATGAAGGAAACAACAGCAAAGATCAATAAAACTAAGAGCTGGTTCTTTGAGAAGATAAACAAAATAGACAACCATTAGCCAGACTCATCAAGAAAAAAAGGGAGAAGACTCAAATCAATACAATCAGAAATGAAAAAGGAGAAGTAACAACTGACACTGCAGAAATAAAAAAGATCATGAGAGATTACTACAAGCAACTCTATGCCAATAAAATGGACAGCCTGGAGGAAATGGACAAATTCTTAGAAATGCACAACCTGCCAAGACTGAATCAGGAAGAAATAGAAAATATGAACAGACCAATCACAAGCACTGAAATTGAAACTGTGATTAAAAATCTTCGAACAAACAAAAGCCCAGGACCAGATGGCTTCACAGGCGAATTCTATCAAACATTTAGAGAAGAGCTAACACCTATCCTTCTCAAACTCTTCCAAATTATAACAGAGGGAGGAACACTCCCAATTTCCTTCTACGAGGCCACCATCACCTTGATACCAAAACCAAACAAGGATGTCATAAAGAAAGAAAACTACAGGCCAATATCACTGATGAACATAGATGCAAAAATCCTCAACAAAATACAAGCAAACAGAATCCAACATCACATTAAAAGGATCATACACCATGATCAAGTGGGGTTTATTCCAGGAATGCAAGGATTCTTCAATATACGCAAATCTATCAATGTGATAAACCATATTAACAAATTGAAGGAGAAAAACCATATGATCATCTCAATAGATGCAGAGAAAGCTTTCAACAAAATTCAACACCCATTTATGATAAAAACCCTGCAGAAAGCAGGCATAGAGGGAACTTTCCTCAACATAATAAAGGCCATATATGACAAGCCCACAGCCAACATCATCCTCAATGGTGAAAAACTGAAAGCATTTCCACTAAGATCAGGAACAAGACAAGGTTGCCCACTCTCACCACTCTTATTGAACATAGTTTTGGAAGTTTTAGCCACAGCAATCAGAGAAGAAAAGGAAATAAAAGGAATCCAAATCGGAAAAGAAGAAGTAAAGCTGTCATTGTTTGCAGATGACACGATACGATACATAGAGAATCCTAAAGATGCTACCAGAAAACTACTAGAGCTAATCAATGTATTTGGTAAAGTAGCAGGATACAAAATTAATGCACAGAAATCTCTGGCATTCCTATATACTAATGATGAAAAATCTGAAAGTGAAATCAAGAAAACACTCCCATTTACCACTGCCACAAAAAGAATAAAATATCTAGGAATAAACCTACCTAAGGAGACAAAAGACCTGTATGCAGAAAATTATAAGACACTGATGAAAGAAATTAAAGATGATACAAATAGATGGAGAGATATACCATGTTCTTGGATTGGAAGAATCAACATTGTGAAAATGACTCTACTACCCAAAGCAATCTATAGATTCAATGCAATCCCTATCAAACTACCACTGGCATTTTTCACAGAACTAGAACAAAAAATTTCACAATTTGTATGGAAACACAAAAGACCCCGAATAGCCAAAGCAACCTTGAGAACGAAAAAAGGAGCTGGAGGAATCAGGCTCCCTGACTTCAGACTATACTACAAAGCTACAGTAATCAAGACAGTATGGTACTGGCACAAAAACAGAAAGATAGATCAATGGAACAGGAGAGAAAGCCCAGAGATAAACCCACGCACATATGGACACCTTATCTTTGATAAAGGTGGCAGGAATGTACAGTGGAGAAAGGACTGCCTCTTCAATAAGTGGTGCTGGGAAAACTGGACAGGTACATGTAAAAGTATGAGATTAGATCACTCCCTAACACCATACACAAAAATGAGCTCAAAATGGATTAAAGACCTAAATGTAGGGCCAGAAACTATCAAACTCTTAGAGGAAAACATAGGCAGGACACTCTATGACATAAATCACAGCAAGATCCTTTTTGACCCACCTCCTAGAGAAATGGAAATAAAAACAAAAATAAACAAATGGGACCTAATGAAACTTCAAAGCTTTTGCACAGCAAAGGAAACCATAAACAAGACCAAAAGACAACCCTCAGAATGGGAGAAAATATTTGCAAATGAAGCAACTAACAAAAGATTAATTTCCAAAATTTACAAACACCTCATGCAGCTCAATAACAAAAAAACAACCCAATCCAAAAATGGGCAGAAGACCTAGATAGACATTTCTCCAAAGGAGATATACAGAGTGTCAAAAAACACATGAAAGAATGCTCAACATCATTAATCATTAGAGAAATGCAAATCAAAACTACAATGAGATATCATCTCACACCAGTCAGAATGGCCATCATCAAAAAATCTAGAAACAATAAATGCTAGAGAGGGTGTGGAGAAAAGGGAACACTCTTGCACTGCTGGTGGGAATGTGAATTGGTTCAAACACTATGGAGAACAGTATGGAGGTTCCTTAAAAAACTACAACTAGAACTACCATATGACCCAGCAATCCCACTATTGGGCATATACCCTGAGAAAACCAAAATTCAAAAAGAGTCATGTACCAAAATATTCATTGCAGCTCTATTTACAATAGCCCAGAGATGGAAACAACCTAAGTGCCCATCATCGGAATAATGGATAAAGAAGATGTGGCACATATATACAATGGAATATTACTCAGCCATAAAAAGAAACGAAATTGAGCTATTTGTAATGAGGTGGATAGACCTAGAGTCTGTCATACAGAGTGAAGTAAGTCAGAAAAAGAAAGACAAATACCATATGCTAACACATATATATGGAATTTAAGAAAAAAAAATGTCATGAAGAACCTAGGGGTAAGACAGGAATAAAGACACAGACCTACTGCAGAACGGACTTGAGGATATGGCGAGGGGGAAGGGTGAGCCGTGACAGGGCGAGAGAGAGGCATGGACATATATACACTAACAAACGTAAAGTGGATAGCTAGTGGGAAGCAGCCGCATGGCACAGGGATATCGGCTCGGTGCTTTGTGACTGCCTGGAGGGGTGGGATAGGGAGGGTGGGAGGGAGGGAGACACAAGAGCGAAGAGATATGGGAACATATGTATATGTGTAACTGATTCACTTTGTTATAAAGCAGAAACTAACACACCATTGTAAAGCAATTATACCCCAATAAAGATGTTTAAAAAAAAAAAGAATAAAATTATGAAAAGTGACATTAGCAACCATTCTAGAAGAAGCACACAGCCTCTGTAGAAATACAAGTAAATTTGCTCTTTTTCCTTAAAGGAGCATTCAAGTGTATTTTGTTCATTTTTACAATAATGAAAGAGAGTACCCTTCAGTCAATTTTCAGGACCTGGTACAAATTATTATATTTTCTCCCTTTAAATGTCAAGGGCAAAAAGTGGAGGGCTCTCCCGCCACCCAGAGCCAAGCGACTGGGCCAGCAGTGGGAGCTGAAGGATCCCCTGTGCTCAGAACACAGGGGTGCCCCGCGAGGCCCCGGGTCCGCGAGGCCCCGGCCTGGCACGCGCAGGACTTCCTGCCCAGAGGTTCCGACGCCCCACGAACCGTCCCACACCCCGATGCCAACGGTCGCCTCAGCACTGTAAGCTTCGCGTCTACAGACTTCCGGGCCGCCCAGAAGCCAAAGCCCATCGAAGGTCTGACCCCGCTGACCCGCAAGCATGGGCAGCTACCTGAGCATGTACCTGGGCACGGCCAAGGCCACGCAGCCAGCCCACGCCCGGAAGCGCCAGTCCCCATGGTTCCCATGGACCTAGCCCGCCCGCGGCACCTGCCGCCCGATGGCCGGGACGGGTGCCAAATCCTGTGCTACCGCCGCCGCCGCCAGGATCACGAGCTCTGGTTGCGCTGCAGGCGGCCGCTCCCCGCTGCCCTGCGCAGCTCAAGTACTACCCGGTCCGCGGGTCCTCGGTGCCCCAGGGCTGGAGGCGCCTTCCCAGCGGGCCGCCCCTCCGCACCTCCTCGGGGCTGGGGTTTTCCGGCCATGACAACGGTTTCGCGATGAGGTCCCAGTGGAACGCCCGCCTCTCCTGCCACACGCAGAGCCTGGTGGACATCCGTACCGCCCCTGTTGAAAGCCTAAGCAGCTTGTCCACGTGTCCGCCCAGCCAGGAGTCCCCGGACCCCTGTGCCAAGGAGACCGCGCTGAGGGCCCTCAGCCGATGCGAGGAAGGACAAAGGCGGCTCGACGGGCCTCTCAGGTCTGAGAGCCCCGAGCCCAGGCTGTCGGCCTTCCGGCCCGTGATGAGGAATGGAGTGGTCCCTGTCTTTGTGCCCAGGCCGGGGCCTCTGAGAAGAAGCATCTGCTCCGGGTGCAAGCGCCTCCGAGAAGAGGACACTGAGCCCCGGCCTGACCAGCAGCCCTGCTTGAGCCTTCCCTGTCTGCCGCCCACCCTGCTGTGAGGCACCCCCCACCCCCCACCCGCCCAGGGCACAGTCACAGAGCCTCGCTGGAGAGATGGGGGCGGATCAGCACTCCCGGGCCTGGGCCTCCTGCAGCCTGACGTCCCCCTTGAGTCCTGAGAGCCAAGGCCACCTCCTCCTGACACTCAAACCCACATTTCTTTTACCCAGCTGACCCCTGCCCTACCCCTGCCTGAGTCACTGGCACAGACCGCCAGGCCAGCTCCCTCCACTCCAGCCAGGAGCTGCCAAGCCCCAGAGCCACCTCTCCTACCTGCAGAGCCCGCCCCGAGGAAGCACCGCTGACATCCAGGCCTGCACTCCCTCCTGCCCACCCACCCTTGCTGCCTTTGCCCCTGAGAAGACCCTTCTCGGAGGACCCTTCTCAGGAAGGCGTGCTTCTCCCCTATTGCCCACTTCATATGGTTTAAAGGTTGTTCTTATTTTAAATAATACTAAAATAGCTTCATTATCCTAAAAAAAAAAAAAAAAGTCTCTCAGAACACTACTTCCATCCAAATCACTGCTCAAGAATACATGTTTTTTAATACTTATTAAAAAAAATCGAGTGTCATAACATATTTTGAAAAATATTCATATGTTCTCCTTTGCCTCTAGACATAAAGTGTTCATTACCCTAAAACAAAAGAAATTATAGAAATGCTACCAAAAGATGGAGAATCACTTCCAATTTACAAACTGGGATTATTCAGCAAAACTACATAACTCTGCTAGCCATGCTATTATCTAGAGAATTTTACAAATTGCTTTATTCCTTTCCCCTCCCTGCCTGCGTTGCATCAGGATTTCATAGAAGTCTCCTCCAGGGTAGAAAAGATACCCTTCCAGTCTGACAGCAAAGCCAGGGCCAGCTAAAAAGGAGCACGGTGTGGGCTATGAAATGGACAGATTGTGGGAGACAGGCGAAGTCAGGGGCCAGACCAACTTCCCCTGTCCAGGCCGTGGGAGGAGGGGGTGTGGAGTCATTGGAGGCAGAAGGCGGCTCCTGGCCTTCCTCCCTATTTGGGACCCTTGGTTCTACTTGGTGCAGACTGAACACAGCAGGACCTGTGAGCCTGGCTGGGGCGCTGGCCAGAGGTCACCTGGCAGGGAGAAGAGGCTCTGTCACTGGGCTACAGAGCAGTTCACGTGGGACGAGAACAAGGGAGCTCCCAGCCAGACCTCCCAGGGGTTGCAGCCCCCAAGGGATCCCAGGTGAAGTCAAGTAAATGAAGGATGTGGCCTGAGCCACAACAATGGGCCCCAAGTTCATGGTTACTGACTTGGAATCAGTGGCCAACAGAGCACCAGGCATCAGATAGGGAAGAGGCATCACTGGGAGGGAGAGGCACTAAAAGGGCAGGATAAAGACTCTGGTGGTGCAGGCACACTGCTTCCCCAGGAAGGCGAGGTTGCAGAAGCCACCTCCCGCCCCACAGGTGCCCAGAAGAAAAGGGGGGGGTGCTACCCGCCAGACCAAGCATTCCTAACCAGGAGACACAGGACCGCAGAGACTGTTCACGTGAGCACACCAAACTAAGCTTAAAAACAGGTTCAACTTTGCACATTTTCTCTACTAGTCAGGAGGTGAGACTCACTGAGAACAACCAGAGCAGCTAGAAAATGAAAGAAAATATTTTCAGGTTTTTTCATACTCTTTTCCATTATGATTTATCACAGGATATTGAATATACTTTCATGTGCTATACAGTAAGACCTGGTTGTTTATCTATGCTATATGTAACAGTTTGCATCTGCTAACCCCAAACTTCCAATCCATCCCTCCCCCACCCCCCTCACCCTTGGCAGCCACAAGTCTGTTCTCTATGTCTGTGATTCTGTTTCTGTTTCATAGATAACTTCATTTGTGTCATATTTTAGATTCCACATGTTACTGATATCATATGGTATTTGTCTTTCTCTTTCTGACTTAATTCACTCAGTTTGATAATCTCTAGGTCCATCCATGTTGCTGCAAATGGCATTATTTTGTTCTTTTTTTATGGCTGAGTAATATTTCAGTGTGTGTGTGTATGTGTATATATATATATATATATATATATATATATATATACCACACCTTCTTTATCTATTCATCTGTAGATGGGCATTTAGGTGGTTTCCATGTCTTGGCTATTGTGAATAGTGCTGCTATGAATATAGGGGCGCATGTATCTTTTTGAATTAAGAGTTTTGTCTGGGGCTTCCCTGGTGGCGCAGTGGTTGAGAGCCCGCCTGCTGATGCGGGGGATGCGGGTTCGTGCCCCGGTCCGGGAGGATCCCACATGCCGCGGAGCGGCTGGGCCCGTGAGCCGTGGCCGCTGAGCCTGTGCATCCAGAGCCTGAGCTCCGCAATGGGAGAGGCCACAACAGTGAGAGGCCCGCGTACCGCAAAAAGAACAAAACAAGAGTTTTGTCTGGATATATGCTCAGGAGTGGATTACTGGATCATATGGTAATTCTATTTTTAGTTTTCAGAGGAACCTCTATACTGTTTTCCATAGTAGCTGCAGTAACTTACATTCCCACCAACAGTGTAGGAGGGTTCCCTTTTGAAAGAAAATATTTTCTTTGCATTTCCAAGTTTAATTGTGAATCAAATCTTTCCACCCTGCTACACAGGCAGGAAACTTGCTTTTTACAGAGAACAACAAAGAATCATGGTATTTTCTCAGGAGAGGTCTTAAGACAAAAGTTCTGTAGCCACTGTATGTGGTCCGGGGAAGAATCAGTGTCTCACAGCTAGTTCAGTCTTGAGCCAGAAATGGCTAAAATAGTCATTCAGACTATTTCAATTCTAAAACAAAGGGGAAAAATCTTTCCAGGGAGCAAAAAAAAAGAAAAAAAAAGAGTCCACTTTTAGAAAAGCAGCACCTCAAACAAAGCAACTTTGGACCACTGAAAGACAGTGACAGACAGCCCTATTATGTACATACTAGAAACGGGATTGTTCTTTTTCAGGAAAGGCTTTGAGGGTCGAAGCTAAAACAGTGACAGTCTGTACACAGCCGTGTGTAGTCAGCCAGTAAACATCAGATGTCCCTACAAACCCAAGTGTTTAAAAGGATGGGGGAGGACCAGTTGAGAGTCTCATGTGAACACAAACGTAGACCAACAAAATCTTACTCTGAATTTTCTTTCTTTTTTTTTTTTTTTTTTCTTTTTTTTGCGGTATGCAGGCCTCTCACTGTTGTGGCCTCTCCCGTCGTGG
Organism: Monodon monoceros; assembly: GCF_005190385.1. Lineage (NCBI taxonomy): Eukaryota > Metazoa > Chordata > Mammalia > Artiodactyla > Monodontidae > Monodon > Monodon monoceros. Next base: position 43,698,042 of record NW_021703780.1, read on the forward strand.
AGCACAGGCTCAGGACGCGCAGGCTCAGCGGCCATGGCTCACGGGCCCAGCCGCTCCGCGGCATGTGGGATCTTCCCGGACCGGGGCACCAACCCGCGTCCCCTGCATCGGCAGGCGGACTCTCAACCACTGCGCCACCAGGGAAGCCCTTACTCTGCATTTTCTAACCATTTTCTGTCCATGTTGCAGCATATCACATGGATGATAGTTCTTCCCAAACTGACAGAGTGTAGCAGAGCCTGATTCCTTAGTAATAGAAACTCTGATTTTGATGGGTCGCACTGTTGCCTGAAATAGCAACCACGCTTTCCAGCCTTCCTTCGGCAGGCATGGCCAAATGATGAAGTTCTGGTCAACGGAATGAAAGTATTAGTGTCACACAGCAACTTCTACGAATTTTCTTTGAAAGATACCTGGTTCCCCTCTATCCCTTCTTCCCTCTTTCTTCCTTTCTACTGGCTGGGAAGCTGACCTGATGGATGAAGTTCAAGCAGCCATCCTGGACCACAAGGCAGCTCCCTAAAGCTCCTGCAGGAGCGAGGTTCAAGGAGCCTGGGTTATTGACGGTGGTGGTGTTTCCAGTATTTGTGCTGAGCCAGCCCTGGATTCTACATAAAAGAGAAGTAAACTTCATTCCTGTTAAGTCGCTGTTATTTTGTCTTCATTTGTAAAATACCATCATTATTAGCTGATTGTAATCCTAACCAAAATACAGAGTTTTCCAGCAAATCTGTTACTGAGAGCTCTTTGAAATGGAAAATCTCCTAGGAAAGAAACAGACACCATTTACAAAGCACAAAGTAAAGAATTTAGTATATAAGTGAAGTAAGTCAGGAAAAGAAAGACAAACACCATATGATATCACTTATAGGTGGAATCTAAAATACGACACAAATGAACTTATTTATGAAAGAGAAACAGACACACAGACATAGAGAACAGACTTGTGGTTGCCGGGGGGAGGGGAGGGGGTGGATGGATTTGGAGTGTGGGGTTAGCAGATGCAAACTATTATAATATATAGAATGGATAAACAATAAGGTCCTACTGTATAGCACAGGGAACTATATTTAATATCCTATGATAAACCATAATGGAAAAAATACTTTAAAAAATGTATATATAACTGAATCACTTTGCTGTATAGCAGAAATTAATACATTGTAAATCAACTATACTTCAGTTTTTAAAAAAAGAATTTAGTATAATCAAGCCAACACAACTCTACATGTACCCTTGTCTCTCAAGGAAAGAAAGAGCTCCCCTAATTTTTAGCTAGGTACATGATCACCAATAACAAATACACCCCTCTCAGGCTTCCCTGAGTTAGATGTGGCCGTGCTGTGGCTAAGTTCTGGCCCACAAGATGTGAGCAGAAGTGATTATGCTACTTCTGGGGCGTGTCCTTCAGGGGAAAGGCAGTGCCTTTTCTGTACATCCGTGGTCCAGATGACTGGGAAGCAGCTGTGGTGGCCAAAACATTTCAGAACCACGCAAGGGTAACAACCTAGGAAGGCAAAGCAAGGTGACAGAAGACACCTGGGCCCCTGTCCCAGTCACTGGTGCTGGTAACAAACCATTCCAACACTGAACTCTGTAGAACAACCATTTTATTATGCTCACGGACTCCGTGGGCCAGAAATTCAAACCAGGCACAAGGGGGATGTCTTGTCTCTGCTCTGGGATGTCTGGACCTCAGCTGGTCAAACTCAACAGCTAGAATGGCTTGACGGCTGGAGGCTGGAATCACGCGGAAGCATCTTCACTCATATGTCTAGTGGTTGATGCTCACTATTAGCTGGGACCTCAATTGGGGAGCAGCCAGGCAGACCACTGACAGGTGGCCTCGGCATGTGGCCTGACAGAACGGTGGCCTCAGGGTTCCAGGGAACAAGGCAGAAGTGGCATCACCTTTCCTACCTAACTTCACAAGTCATGTAGCATCACTGACCCCACTGTCTACTGGTTACAAGTGAGCAGGTGACCCACAGATTGAAGGAGGAGACAAGAACCAACCCATCAATGGGAAAAGCAGCAAAGAAACTGCACAGGTGTTTTAAAACTACTACAGTACGTGACCCTGAGTAGCACACCAGCCTGGACACCCACCTAAGTGCAAACAAAAGTGATCGTTTTTAAGCCACTGTTATTGTGGGTCTCTGAGGCAAAATTTTAGGAAATACTAATGTACCCCAATATTTAAAAATAAATCATCAAACACGAGTTACAACAATGTCTATCTCAAGAAACTAATGTTGTAACCACTAGAATCACTTTGTAGCTATAATGTATATTATATTATCAGTGGTTGGCATATTTTCTTCATCCAAAAAATGTTCATGAATACCAGAAACCCCCAATACAGTACAATTCTTCTGTCACTTGCATGCTGCCAATTCCCCTTCCCGGTTTGGGGCACTGTGGGGTTTCTGAGCCCAGACAATAAGGATGCTGATATAGCTGAGAAACTGCAGCCTGAAAACAAAGAGTTCCAGATGCGAATGTGCTAAATGACTCTGAAGCCTCTCAAAGACCCCACCCTAGGCCAAGGAAATCACCCACTCCCCTGCCTCTCTTGTCATCTACGTACAACTAAGCAAAGCAAATCCTTACAAATATAATAGCTTCACAGAATCACATCACATTCTAATCATTTAGTACACACTGGATACGTCATTATTCTTTTTTGTTTTTAATAAATTTATTTATTTTATTTATTTTTGGCTGCACTGGGTCTTCATTGCTGCTCGTGGGCTTTCTCTAGTTGAGGCAAGCAGGGGCTACTCTTCGTTGTGGCGCGCAGGCTTCTCACTGTGGTGGCTTCTCTTGTTGCAGAGCACGGGCTCTAGGTGCGTGGGCTTCAGTAGTTGTGGCTCATGGGCTCAGTAGTTGTGGCTCGCAGGCTCAGTAGTTGTGGCTTGCAGGCTCAGTAGTTGTAGCTCACAGGCTCCAGAGTACAGGCTCAGCAGCTGTGGCGCACGGCCCAGCTGCTCCGCGGCATGTGGGATCTTCCCAGACAGGGCTCGAACCCACGTCCCCTGCATTGGCAGGCAGGCTCTCAATCACTGCGCCACCAGGGAAGCCCCATTATTCTTTTTTAAAAAATCAACAGACAATAGGATTTCTACCTCCCCAAACCCATACACAGCAAAGCGTGTAAAAGGAACATTGGTTCCTTTGTGTCCCCACAAAACAAAAAAAGAAACCAACCTCTGAGAGCACATTAGCTTCACAGAAAATTGTGAAAGTCTGATCATCTCAAAATACATGCAAAACCACATACAACTCTGAAATATGTCCCTAGAGGAGAATACTTTAATATCAAAATCTATGAACGTAGAATTCAGAAAAATAAGGGCTTCAGAAACAGGTCGAGTTAAAATCAAGTTCCACAACTTCCCAGCTGTGCAACCTGAGGGAAGTGACTCAACCAACCTTCCCTGAGCCCTGGTTCGCCCATGTCTATAAGATGGAACCAACCGCCAGAGATGCCAGGACTAAATACCATGCCTGGCACAGTGTACGTTAGACTAGTGGTCCCCAACCTTTCTGGCACCAGGGACCGGTTTCATGGAAGACCAGGGGATGGTGCGAGGGGGGGATGGTTCAGGAGGTAATGCGGACGATGGAGAGCGGCAGATGAAGCTTCACTCGCTTGCCCACCACTCACCTCCTGCTGTGCGGCCCGGGGCCTGGGGACCCCTGCATTAGACCCTCTTCAATTCATGGACCGCTGACTCACTAAATGACTGGGCACACCCCACAACCTCTCCACGGTTTCCTTCCCAGATCACAGAAAACCCACCTCACTTCCAAAAGGTTGTATCCGACTATGCTGGCGTTTTAACCAACCGACAATAGAGGCAATGTTTACTTAAAAAGAAAAGCAGATTCTCTTTGACAGCAGGGCGCTAGAATTAGACCATCTCGTGAGCTGCTGCTGGATGGCACACACTATATTTTTCTCAAGAAAAAGCCAACATGTTGCATCCTCTCCACTGCCTTTATCCGCCCATCACAGAGCGGCCAGCAGAACACTGTGTCATCCGCAGACTAACATGGTCCTCGAAGGGTCCATGTGGTGATTTCTGCTGGAACAGACCAGTGACAGCACAGTGGTCAAGTAAGGACAGCACTGCTTTTCCACGAGGCTTTGGAGTTCATCTTTCTCCCAGGTGTCCACCTGTATTTAGCAATTGAACTTAAGAGTTGTGTTTGTGGAGGGGAGGGATAAATCAGGAGTTTGGGATTAACATATACACACTACTATATATAAAATAGATAAACAACAGGAACCTATTGTATAGCACAGGGAACTCTGCTCAAAGTTCTGTAATAACCTAAAATGGAAAAGAATTTGAAAAAGAACAGATATAGGTATGTGTATAACTGAATCACTTGGCTGTACACCTGAAACACAATATTGTAAATCAACTATAGTTCAATATAAAATAAAAAAAATTTGTAAATAAAAAATAAAACAAAAATAAATTTTTTAAAGAGTTGTGTTTGTGGTTTGTAGAACATAATTTAAAGGAGGTTTATTACCTAGTTTAAAGGAGACCTCACCTGCAAGATGACTATGCATTTAGCTGCCTAGGAAAGATCTTTTTTAAAGAACTTTACAGAAAAATTTTAATGAAAATACTGAGTAAAGTACGATGAGCTGCCATGTATGGATGCTCAGATCTCCATCACCAGCTCCAACCATTATCAATGCACAGACCACCCTGGTCCATCAATATCCCACCTAGTCCTTCCCACCAAAAACTGTCTGAGTAGATCTCAGACAGCATGTTATTTCATCAGGAATAGTTCAGCATTTATCTCTAACAGTACACTTCATTAATATCATGAAACAAAGTGTCCAAACTTCCCCAAGCATCTGTAAGTTTCTTTCCCGTTTCTTCCTTTGACTCAGGGTCTTGGTGAGTCCATACACTGCAGCTGCCAGATACGTGTCCTCAGTCTCTTCCAATCTATGGAGTCCCCTCCTCTCTCTCCATCTTTATCTCCTTGCAGCTTATCTGTTGAAGTAACGGGAGCATTTGTCCCATGATTTCCCAAATTTGACTTTTGGTGACTGCATCCCCATGGTGTCATTTAGAATATTCCTAATGTTTCCTGTAAATCAGAAGTTGGATGGAGCCCACTGGTGAGATTCAAGCACATAAAACCTGGTTATCTCTTTTTTGTAAGTTAGCAGCCGAGACAGCATTAGATGTTGTACTCATTCTTCACTTGAAAGCTAAATTATCTCTATAAAGACATCTTTCATTAAATTTTTTGCCCTGAGGTATAGGTACAGTTCATACAAGTAAATGCTTGATTCTTTCCCTTTATTTCAAGTTTTCAGAATAATAAGTTGGTTCCATAGACTCTTCTAGGACTAGGTAACTGACAGACAAATAGAAGGAGGAAATAAGGGGGAGAGCTTTATATTCCCAAAGTTCTAGGTTTTGATAAGCCATGTTTTGAGTTAGAGAAAACAGAAGAAAAGTGTAACAGGGAAGAAAATGCTCCGTTCCAACCACAGTAAGTTAAACGGGTGGGTACACTGGTCTAAATTTCTCTTACATTTTAGCTTTTTGGTTCTGGTATATATTCTTTGGTTTATAGTTAGTAAATCTTTCTGGTAAACCAGATGCTAATTGCTAAGGGAAAATTTGACGAAACTAGAAAGAAGCTAAAAGATTTTTTGCCTTTTAGAAAATAATGTGTTGGCTTTTCCTTCCTCCTTTAAGTGGTAAGTTAAAAAAAATACTCTGAAAGGGCTTCCCTGGTGGCGCAGTCGTTGAGAATCTGCCTGCCAATGCAGTGGACATGGGTTCAAGCCCTGGTCTGGGAAGATCCCACATGCTGCTGAGCAACTGGGCCCGTGCGCCACAACTACTGCGCCTGCGTGTCTGGAGCCTGTGCTCCGCAACAAGAGAGGCCGCGACAGTGAGAGGCCCACGCACCGCGAAGAAGAGTGGCCCCCGCTCACTGCAACTAGAGAAAGCCCTCACACAGAAACGAAGGCCCAACACAGCCAAAAATAAATAAATTGATTAATTAAAAAAAATACTCTGCAAAAAGAGTATGATCTTGTTTCTCGAAAGAAACTGTGTGTGTGTGTGTGTGCATGTAAAATAAAAATGTGTGAATGCGTGGTTTCATACATTTTATGAGAAACTAAGGGGAGAATGTAAATAAAACATTTATAGTAGTTATCACAGGAAAAGCAGGATGGGGAGAGAGGGAAACGACTCTGCTTGTTGCGACAAATTTGTGTTGCTTTCCAAACTGAAAGCTGATGACTGAGAGCAACGATTTACAACCTACGCAATTTGCAGAGTCCAAGAATGATGGCGGATTCCTTTACTTCCAGATGCTGAGAGGCCATCTCTGCCATGATAAGCCAGCACTGAAGAGACAAAGGAGAATTTCCAGGGCCTCTGTGGGCACTGCTGACGTGCTGATGGCTGAAAAATGACAGAAGTCTACAAAACCACTTCCTAAGCCAGTGCAGGGCAGGACAGGATAAGGGATAAGCTAACACCTTTTATTCTGCACAGCAGGAGACCCTCAAAGGAAGAATTAACCCTCCTTTTAAGAAGACAACAGGCCCTATATGTCAAAAAGGTATGCACCACAGCTCTGAAATGCTTCCATTTGCTTTCTCTTTTTTTTTTTTTTTGCGGTACGCGGGCCTCTCACTGTTGTGGCCTCTCCTGTTGCGGACCACAGGCTCCGGACGCACAGGCTCAGCGGCCATGGCTCACGGGCCCAGCCGCTCCGCGGCATGTGGGATCTTCCCGGACCGGGCCACGAACCCGTGTCCCCTGCATCGGCTGGCGGACTCTCAACCACTGCGCCACCAGGGAAGCCCCCCATTTGCTTTCTTAAATGGTATTACAATGACTTACATTACAAAATTGTTTGGTATTTAAATAAGGGTTTTTTAAAAACCTTTATTAAGCAATAAAGCAATTTATGGCTGTGTATCCAAACTGCTCGACCAGAAAGCTACCACCTCTGGCTTTGAGTCACTGAAGGAGTCACAGAGGAGGAAAAGACAAGGAGGAAGCCAGAAGCTGTGCTGACAGACAGGTCACACTGGCCCCTGCCACCCTGCGGGCCCTGAGTCCAGATGAAGGTGGGAAATCACTAAAGACCACCGACTCAAGATATTCCTCTCAGCTGTGATAGAACGAATTCAAAAGGAACCTGACTCTAACAGAAAAAATCAAAGGAATATTCATTCAGAACCTTTAAATGAAAATGTAAACATATCCTACAGAAACAGAATTCAGATACAGATTAACCCAAAATCTACCTACCAGGTAAATAAACACCAATATAGCACAAACTATAACTACCTTTTTAAGGAAAAAAGAATCAAAGAATCGTAAAGATTCCAACACGACTGATAAAATCAAAAGATGGCAGTACCATACTGTCTTGATTACTGTAGCTTTGTAGTATAGTCTGAAGTCAGGATGGTACTGGCACAAAAACAGAAATATAGATCAATGGAACAGGATAGAAAGCCCAGAGATAAACCCATGCACATATGGTCACCTGATCTTTGATAAAGGAGGCAGGAATGTACAGTGGAGAAAGGACAGCCTCTTCAATAAGTGGTACTGGGAAAACCGGACAGGTACATGTAAAAGTATGAGATTAGAACACTCCTTAACACCATACACAAAAATAAGCTCAAAATGGATTAAAGACCTAAATGTAGGGCCAGAAACTATCAAACTCTTAGAGGAAAACATAGGCAGAACACTCTATGACATAAATCACAGCAAGATCCTTTTTGACCCACCTCCTAGAGAAATGGAAATAAAAACAAAAATAAACAAATGGGACCTAATGAAACTTCAAAGCTTTTGCACAGCAAAGGAAACCATAAACAAGGCCAAAAGACAATCCTCAGAATGGGAGAAAATATTTGCAAATGAAGCAACTGACAAAGGATTAATTTCCAAAATTTACAAGCAGCTCATGCAGCTCAATAACAAAAAAACAACAACTCAATCCAAAAATGGGCAGAAGACCTAAATAGACATTTCTCCAAAGAAAATATACAGGCTGCCAACAAACACATGAAAGAATGCTCAACATCATTAATCATTAGAGAAATGCAAATCAAAACTACAATGAGATATCATCTCACACCAGTCAGAATGGCCATCATCAAAAAATCTAGAAACAATAAATGCTGGAGAGGGTGTGGAGAAAAGGGAACACTCTTGCACTGCTGGTGGGAATGTTAATTGGTGCAGCCACTATGGAGAACAATATGGAGGTTCCTTAAAAAAACTACAAATAGAACTACCATATGACCTAGCAATCCCACTACTGGGCATATACCCTGAGAAAACCATAATTCAAAAAGAGTCATGTACTAAAATATTCATTGCAGCTCTATTTACAATAGCCAGGAGATGGAAACAACCTAAGTGTCCATCATCGGATGAATGGATAAAGAAGATGTGGCAGGTCTTCCCTGGTGGCGCAGTGGTTGAGAGTCCGCCTGCTGATGCAGGGGACACAGGTTTGTGCCCCGGTTCGGGAAGATCCCACATTCCGCGGAGCGGCTAGGCCTGAGAGCCGTGGTCACTGAGCCTGCGCGTCCGGAGCCTGTGCTCCGCAACGGGAGAGGCCACAACAGCGAGAGGCCCACGTACCGCAAAAAAAAAAGAAGATGTGGCACATATATACAATGGAATATTACTCAGCCATAAAAAGAAACGAAATTGAGTTATTTGTAGTGAGGTGGATGGAACTAGAGTCTGTCATACAGAGTGAAGTAAGTCAGAAAGAGAAAGACAAATACCATATGCTAACACATATATATGGAATCTAAGAAAAAAAAAAAGTCATGAAGAACCTAGGGGTAAGACAGGAATAAAGACACAGACCTACTAGAGAATGGACTTGAGGATATGGGGAGGGGGAAGGGTGAGCTGTGACAAAGTGAAAGAGTGGCATGGACATATATACACTACCAAATGTAAAATAGATAGCTAGTGGGAAGCAGCCGCATAGCACAGGGAGATCAGCTCGGTGCTTTGTGACCACCTAGAGGGGTGGGATAGGAAGGGTGGGAGGGAGGGAGACGCAAGAGGGAAGAGATATGGAAACATATGTATATGTATAACTGATTCACTTTGTTATAAAGTAGAAACTAACACACCATTGTAAAGCAATTATAGTCCAATAAAGAAATAATAATGTAAAATAATAAATAAATAAAATCAAAGGATGGTTCTCCTACACACAGCGAGTGTCATTCAGATGTCAACTGTCAATCACGTCCTTCCTGCATCCCTGGTGTTCCCATCATAGCAATAGTCTTTCGTTGAAGGATCAACTCTCCTAGGGTGCAGGGTTTCTCTTGGGGGTGATAAAAATATTCTAAATTTGATTATAGTGATGGTTGCACAATTCTGTGAATATTCTAAAAACCATTGAATTGTACACTTTAAACGGTTGAATTGTATAGTATGCGAACTGTATCTCAGTAAATCTACTACCAAAATAAAGAAGTAGGGGGTAGTTAGTTCTCTATACACATGCTCCTTACAGAAACAAAGATATAGACTAATTCATGCTTAAAATGAGATTCTGACTATAGAAAGATGATACTTCCAAACAAGAGTACAGAAAAAGGACTTAACTGATGAATTTAGTACATAGAGAAAAGCCAGTTCTGTCTTAATTTCTTATATAGGAAAAGTGACAGACTCTCATTCCCTAAATTCAAGTAAAACCCATCATAATACATGAAGATGTGCAATCACTGTATATTACAAATCTACTTACAGATACTACGTTTGCAATTTTTTCTTAATTTTCAATTCTGAAATAAGTTCAGACTTACAAAAAAGTCACAAAAGTCATACAAAAAATTCCCACATACCGCTTCATCTGCATGCTCCAAATGTTAAGATCTTTCTCCATCATAATATTAGCTACCCACTAAAATAACATAAAATGCCTAAAATTATGTAACAGAAGAAGCAAAAAATTATTAAAGAAAAATACTCCATTTCCATAAATCCCAAGCTTTTCTTGGAAATGGGGAGATCAGAAGTCGACGTGGCCTTTAATAACAATATACTCTTTTAATGGCTTCTCTCTGGCTAATTACTAAATGGGAATTCCAGCTGTACCCGTAGATCGAATGTAGCTGTCAGATACTGCTCACAAGATGTCATGGAAGTATGCACTGTGGTCTAGGGAATTCAATCTCACTGCTGTCCTACAGGCAAGAGCCGAGGGCAAATATAATACTTGCTTATAGTCAAAAATCGCCCTGGTACCAAATGCCTTTAACCATGCAATATACAAGTGTATCAAATCAGCACGTAGTACACCTTCAATCCACACAACGGTATATGTCAGTTATATCTCAATAAAGCTGGGAAAGTCATTTGTGCAACTTCTTAAAAATACAGATGCCTAAGCTTCACCTTCAAAGATTCATACAGGTCTGGGCTAGGGTCCTGGCATCTTCACTGCAGGTTAAAACCTGTGAAAAAACAAGCTTGAACTCTCACCAATGGCACTTAAATTCCTTCTGACAACTCAGAAAAGGATTAATCAGGCTTTCACTCACTGACACTTCAAATCAAGAAATAAGATCTTATATCACAATCACTTTTTACCAAATAACTGTATACAGAAACTGGACTTATGAACTGAATACAGCTTTTGCTTTCAGTACTCATTGATGACTACTTAAGGCACCTTACAGCCGAGCATCTGAAACCCCAAAAGCAATATCTATTTGTTACCCAGTCTTCTGCCTACTCAGGGCACAGATGTCAACCCTAGGCAATGGTGTGGAAATTTTAAAACAGACTCACATAACTTGAAAGTGAGAAGCAGCTTTAGAAGCCACCTTGTGTGGTCTGCTTATCTCCTCCGCCCCCAGCAAAGAAAGACACAGCTCCTCAAGGCTCTAGACGCCAAGCTGCCATCTGCAAACCTTAAACAGGGTTACCTCTGCTCATAGCTCGTACTGCATCCCTTAATACTACCTGTGCATGGCTGTCTCTCTTCAGCATACCTCTTCGAATACAGGAATCCTGCCTTAACTCCTTGGTACTCCTTTCTTTCAGCGTCATTCACTCAATAAATGTTTGCTGAACAAGACACAGTAAAAACAAAACGAAAGCGATTTTTTCTTGATTATTGTACTCACTTAACAAGCACTTACTTTAACACCTACTATATCCCATTACATGGGTAAAACAAATTGATGAGAAAATAATACCTTTACAGAAAGTAGTTCCTCCTTGTTTATCCTTAGGAATTTGGCATCTGTGGCCATGTGTTCTAATTTTCTCCTTACATATTCTAGGCATATTCACATAAGCATTAATTCAGGCCTCATCCCTCTGATCATTTGCCTAATTATGTCAAAGTGCCTCCTCTCTCTGCCTGGATCAAGTCAACATGTCCTAGATTTTCTCTAAGATCAATTTAATTGATAGAGAGAAAAAGAGAAAGAAGGAAGGCTAAAGGATTCACCTTGTAAACTACCATTTACTTCAAGAAACAAGGAACTCTAGTGCTATAACACCTACATTGTTTACCATTCAAGAATGTACTTACAGTAAGTACACAATTACCTAAGATGTGGGAATATTTTTGTTATTATTATAACAAAAATGTAATGTAACTGAGCACTAAATACACATATTAATAATAATGCAACCTAACAGTAGTTACAGGTCAGTAAGTCCCCTGCCAGTCTACCGACCTGTTCCTTAAAGGCAAAGCCTTTCCCAGCATGCGCGCACGCACACGCACACGCACACACACACTCAGTCCCAGATGCCCTGTGAAGAGACACAGGGACACTGCCCTGGTGTGACCACTCCTACCTGGACAGGAGCCTCTCTGAAAGTCAAGGCCCAATTGTCCTGCGCCCCCTAGTGGCTATAATGAAAAATGCAAGTGACCAACAAGCAAAGCAACAAGCAGATCTTCAGATGCCTGAAGTTTCTTTTTTTTTGGTCAAACCACTTCAATAGCAAATAACGTTTGCTCTTCTGCTCGGCCACCTCCTTTGGTCACTACCACTCTTCTCCAACTTCGGTGCCATCACATTCTTGGCCTCTCTCGCTCCCTCAGCACCAGTGTCCTGGGATCCCCAACTGCAGGTTCAGGTCTCTGCAAAGAAGCCCAGCCGCCTCACAGCTCACAACACAATTTGAGAGCAAGGATCTTGTTTCATTCGTCTTTATGTTCCCAGCAAGCACACTGCCCAGCAGAGAGAAGATATTCAAATATTTGGTTAAAAAAAAAAAAAGGGAAGAAAATTAGGACAGGAAGGAGGAAGGAAGGAAGAATGTCAGGAAAGAGGCAGGCAAGGGAAGAAGCAAAAGACACCAAATTCAGACTCAGCAAGTCTGTGCGTGATCGCCGGCCACTGGCTTGCTGGATGGGCAGTTTCAGCTTAGTCACTGGGCCCGGGTTCATCATCTGTAGATTGACTGGGCTGTGGTCCACAATCTCAGAGACCCCCTGATCTGTACATTCCAGTATCTTACTGTCTTACAAAAACGCTCATCATGCTTGTGAAGGTCAGGCAGGAAACACCCATTTTCAGTGAGATTTTCCACAGCCAAGCCTCTACCACCTTTGCCACTTCACATCTCTGCAGATGCCATTTCCACCCCAATTTTGTTTTTCAAGAATAGTTTTTGTTTCATAACAGTTATGAACACCAAAATGCCAACACTTAGTACTTGCAAATGTTATCTTCAAATTACCATCCTAGAACTATGGTAAGAAGTCACTGCAAATTTGTATGGAAACACAAAAGACCCTGAATAGCCAAAGCAATCTTGAGAATGAAAAACGGAGCTGGAGGAATCAGGCTCCCTGACTTCAGACTATACTACAAAGCTACAGTAATCAAGACAGTATGGTACTGGCACAAAAACAGAAAGATAGATCAATGGAACAGGACAGAAAGCCCAGAGATACACCCACACACATATGATCACCTTATCTTTGATAAAGGAGGCAAGAATATACAGTGGAGAAAAGACAGCCTCTTCAATAAGTGGTGCTGGGAAAACTGGACAGCTACATGTAAAAGAATGAAAGTAGAACACTCCCTAACACCATACACAAAAATAAACTCAAAATGGATTAAAGACCTAAATGTAAGGCCAGACACTATAAAACTCTTAGAGGAAAACATAGGCAGAACACTCTATGACACAAATCACAGCAAGATCCTTTTTGACCCACCTCCTAGAGAAATGGAAATAAAAACAAAAATAAACAAATGGGACCTAATGAAACTTAAAAGCTTTTGCACAGCAAAGGAAACCATAAACAAGACCAAAAGACAACCCTCAGAATGGGAGAAAATATTTGCAAACGAAGCATCTGACAAAGGATTAATTTCCAAAATATACAAGCAGCTCATGCAGCTCAATATCAAAAAACAAACAACCCAATCCAAAAATGGGCAGAAGACCTAAATAGACATTTCTCCAAAGAAGATTTACAGATTGCCAACAAACACATGAAAGGATGCTCAACATCACTAATCATTAGAGAAATGCAAATCAAACCTACAATGAGGTATCAACTCACACCAGTCAGAATGGCCATCATCAAAAAATCTACAAACAATAAATGCTGGAGAGGGTGCGGAGAAAAGGGAACACTCTTGCACTGTTGGTGGGAATGTAAATTGATACAGCCACTATGAAGAACAGTATGGAGGTTCCTTAAAAAACTACAAATAGAACTACCATATGACTCAGCAATCCCACTACTGGGCATATACCCTGTGAAAACCATAATTCAAAAGGACACATGTACCCCAATGTTCACTGCAGCACTATTTACAATAGCCAGAACATGGAAGCAACCTAAGTGTCCATCTACAGATGAATGTATAAAGATGTGGCACATGTATACAATGGAATATTACTCAGACATAAAAAGGAAAAAAATTGGGTCATTTATAGAGATGTGGATGGACCTAGAATCTGTCATAGAGAGTGAAGTAAGCCAGAAGGAGAAAAACAAATATTGTGTATTAACGCATAAATGTGGAATGTAGAAAAATGGTACAGATGAACCTATTTGTAGGGCAGGAACAGAGACGTAGACATAGAGAGTGGACATGCGGACACAGTGGGGAAGGGGAGCGTGGGACGAATTGGGAGATTAGGTTTGACATAAATACACCACCATGTGTAAAATAAATAGCTAGTGGGAACCTGCTATATAGCACAGGGAGCTTAGCTCAGTGCTCTGTGACGACCTAGATGGGAGGGGGGGTAAGGGGGGGAGGGAAGTCCAAGAGGGAAGGGATATAGGTATACATATAGCTGATTCACTTCATTGTACAGCAGAAACTAACACAACATTGTAAAGCAATTTTATTCCAATAAAAATAAAAAGATTGGTTAAGAGTTTAGAGGTTGAAGGAGAGGAAGGGGCAAGCTGGAATTTCAAATAAAATCATCAGAAAGAGCATTGTTGGGAAGGCTGCATATGAATAAGACTTGAAAGAGATGAAGGACTTAGCCATGCAGACATCTGGGGAAAGACATTCAAGGTGGAGGCAAGAGCCCTGCTAAAGTCCTAAGACAAGGTGCGCCTGGTGTGTTCAAGAAAGACCAAGGAGGCCACGGTGTCCAGAAGGAAGAGATGAGGTTGGAGAGGGAACAGGAGAGCCGGGAACTGGAGGACCAGCAAGTCATTTCAAGGACCTTCAATTTGACCCTCACTGAAATGCGAAACTACTGGAGGGATTTTTGGCAGAATAACAGATTGGACTTAAGTTTTTAAAAGATCACTATAGCTGCTCTATTGGAAAAAAGATTCTCGACAAATAATATTTACCAAGTGCTTATTCTTGAGGTATAAAAAAACCATCCCAACCCAGAACAGCCAACACAGTACTGAAGAACAAAGTCGGAGGAGTGACACTCCCCGACTTCAAGACTTACTGTAAAGCTACAGTCATCAAGATGGTGTGGTGTCGGCGAGAGAGCAAACAGGTCAATGCAACAGAACAGGGAGCCCAGAAATAGAATGACACAAATACAGTCAACCGATCTTTGATAAAGAAGCAAAGGCAATTCAACAGAGAAAGGAGAAGCTTTTCAACCAATGGTGTGGAAGAATTAGACATTCACATGCAAAGGAAGTGAATCTAGGCTCAGACCTCTCACGAAAATTAACTTGAAATGGATCACAGACCTAATGCAAAACTGTAAAACTTCTAGATGATAACACAGAAGAAAATCTAGGTGACCTTGGATTGGGTGATGGCTTTATAAATACAATATCACAATCCATGAGAGAGAAAAGCCGTTAAGTTGGACTTCTTTAAAATTTAAAACTTCTGCTCAGCAGAAGACACTGTTAAGAGAACAAAAAGACAAGCCACATCCTGAGAGAAAATATTTTGCAAAATACATATCTATAAAAGGCCTATTATACAAAACAGACAAAGAACTCTTAAAACTCAACAAGAAAACAAACAACCTAACTGAAAAGCAGCAAAAGATCTGAACAGACACCTCACCAAAGGAGATTCACAAATGGCACATAAGCACTGAAAAGGTGCTCCACATCATATGTCATCAGGGAACTGCAAATTAAAACAACAATGAAATATCACTACACACCTACTAGAACGGCCAAAATCTTAAAACACTAGACAACACCAAATGCTGATAAGAATGTGGAGCATCAGAAACTCTCATTCATTGTTGACAGAAATGCTAATAGTACAGCCACTTTGGAAGACAGGTCAGCAATTTCTTCCCAAGCTAAACATAGTCTTACCATACAAACCATTTATCATGCTCATAGGTATTTACTCAAATGAACTGAAAACTCATGCCCTCACACAATGTGCACATGAATGTTTATAGCAGCTTTATTCATAATTGACAAAAATTAAAAGCAACCAAGATGTCCTTCAATAGGTGAATGAACAAACATCCATTTAATGGAATATTATTCTGCAGTAAGAAAAAAATGAGTGAACAGGGTACAAATTTATTCTTTTTCTTTTTTTTTTTTTTTGTGGTACGTGGGCCTCTCACTGTTGTGGCCTCTCCCGTTGCAGAGCACAGGCTCCAGACGCGCAGGCTCAGCAGCCATGGCTCACGGGCCCAGCCGCTCCGCGGCATGTGGGATCTTCCCGGACCGGGGCATGAACCCGTGTCCCCTGCATCGGCAGGCGGACTCTCAACCACTGTGCCACCAGGGAAGCCCTAAATTTATTCTTTTTCATTTTAAATGCTAAAAAAGAAAAAAAATGAGCTATCAAGCCACAAGAAGATATGGAGTAACATTAAATTGCTAAGTGAATGAAGACAAAAGGCTACATGATTCCAACTACAGAACATTCTGGAAAAGGCAAACCTATAAAGACAAAAAAGATCAGTGAGGGCAGGGAGGAAGAGAGGGATAAACAGGCGGAGGACAGAGGATTTTCAGGGCAGTGAAATGCATCTCTATGATACTGTAATGGTAGGTGTAAGACATTACGCATCTCTATTCACAGAGCTTTACAACACCCTAATGTAAACTGTGGATTTTGGTTAATAATAATATATCCTTACTGGTTCATCAATTATAATCAATGTACCACAACTAACACCAAATGTTAACAACAAGGAAAACTGTGGGGGTGGATGGGATTCATGGGAACTCTCTATACCTTATGCCCAGCTCTTCTGTAAACTTAAAAGTGCTCTAAAAGTTTATCAATTTAAAAAATTATTCCTGCCCTCAAAATGTTTATTCTCATATTACTTTATTATCCATATCCTGCCCACTTCCAAAATGGAGCTCAGATGACACACACAGAAGAAGGATACTAAAAGTAAAAGAAAATATGGTGGTGCGGTGTTAAGGGTCCACCTGCCAATACAGGAGACACGGGCTCAAGCCCTGGTCCAGGAGGATCCCACATGCTGCGAAGCAACTAAGTCCATGCGCCACAACTACTGAACCTGCGCTCTAGGGCCCACGAGCCACAGCTACTGGAGCCCATGCTCTACAACAAGAGAGGCCACCGCAGTGAGAAGCCTGAGCACCACAACGAAGAGTGGCCCTGCTCGCCGCAACTAAAGAAAGCCTGCGCACAGCAACAAAGACCCAATGCCGCCAAAAATAAATAAATAAATTTATATTAAAAAAAAAACTATAAAAAAAATTAAAAACCACGAGTAAGGAAAGCAATACAATTACTCCAAAAATTCAAGCTAAGTGTTACTTTTCAATATTCCTTCAGTGACTTCCCTCCATCAAACTCCATCACATTCTCTCATCATTGCACGAATCTGCCCTTCACAGCACCTACTCCAGTGATAATTTTACAGGTATGTGATGATTTCATCAATGTCTGCCCCATACTAGACTCCTTAAGAGCAGATAAAGGAGTTTAGTGACACCATAGTAACCAAGAAGCCATAAATTTGGTAAACAAACTGAAGTACAGGAAAGTTAAATAAGTAACAAAAAGTCCCAGCTTAAAAATGGCACAGCCAGGGCTTTCCTGGTAGCGCAGTGGTTGAGAGTCCGCCTGCCAATGCAGGGGACATGGGTTCGTGCCCTGGTCTGGGAAGATACCACATGCCACAGAGCAGCTGGGCCTGTGAGCCATGGCCACTGAGCCTGCGCGTCCGGAGCCTGTGCTCCGCAACGGGAGAGGCCACAACAGTGAGAGGCCCGCGTACGGCAAAAAAAAAAAAAAAAAAAAAAAAAAAAAGGCACAGCCAGGATTTCCACACCTGGACTGTTAGACTCCAGGGCCTCCTGGTCCTGGTGTTGCACCATAAAGTATGATATAATTTTTGTACTATATTTTACCTTCAAGCTCTCAGAGGTAGTGATACAATAAACATAACTACTATATATAAGATAGATAACCAACAAGGACCTACCGTATAGCACAGGGAACTCAATATTCTGTAATAACCTATATGGGAAAAGAATCTGAAAAAGAATGGATATATGTGTAACTGAACCACTGCGCTGCACACCTGAAACTAACAACATTGTATCAACCACACTCCAATAAAATTTAGAAAATAAAATAAACATAACTTAGTGGTTAAGCTGGAAACCAGCCTAATTTAATGAAAAAAGATCATAATTGCCCCTAACTTTAAGGCCTGTTAAGAAATTAAAACCCAGAGTGTGAGATGCCCTATTTTATTCCCTACATCTTCCCAGAGCTGGGTCCACTACTGACAGGACATAGCTCTGCCATGCTTGATTTACTCAGTCCTGCAAGGTAATAAGGGTTTGAAAAGATGAACTAAAACGTTCCCCAGACTAGTTTTGGCTGCACCCTTAAAATGGGACTCTTGGTAAAACCTTGCTGCCTTTAAACATGGAAACAAAGAAATAACCAGCCAGGAAACTAAATTACTGAGGAGTAAGGTAGGAGCTGGAGAAAGGAGAGCTCTATTTATAAAAGTATCTCTTCTGGACAATATACACATAACCTTAGAGCTACCACATCCCAGAATAACTTATCTTTTAAAATGATTCTGACTATACAATTACCAGGAGACATCTTAACAGCATTCCTGTTAGATAATAAAGTCTCTTTAAAAGGGAAGAGAATGATAAACATTACCTAAGAAAACTGGGTATTACTTTAGAAGCTCAGAAATTCTCTTCCACGGGGCCCCCAATTTAGACTAACACTAATCCTCACACTGGTTATGTGACTAAAATTGTCTGCAAAGAGCAGTTGTTCAACTGACATTCTGGCCGTGTCTGTAATGTAATAGTTAAAGAATGTGGTGTCATTTAAGGAGACACTAGAATTTCCTGAACTGAATGTAGAGTATTAAAATGTATATAAAACATTAAATTGTAAAAATTATTATTTCTAACCATTCTAAATATATAAGTAATCATCAAAGAAGTGCAAAACCCCTGGGTCAAAATATTCAAGTCATGTTTTGGTTTTGAGTATTTATGGGCAAAATGCTGAGACTCCATTTTCCAATCCGAAAATTAGAAATATCTGTGCACAAACTATACAAACATAACAGCAAAATTAATCACACCTAGGGGACAAAACTGCACTAAATACTGAGACTCATTAGTAGTTTGGGTATCGTAGGTTCCTTCAAGAATCTGATGAAACCTGTGGGCTTTCTTCCAAATGCACATAGTACATGGTTAACAAACACAAAATTTTACCTACAAGTTTAGGGAAGGCATGACTTTTTAACCTCAGCTTAAAAACTTTAAACCTGGAGAAGAACCCCACTGCAATAATTACATCAGAGTCACCAGGCTAGTGCTCTCGCCTGTAAGATCATGGGACAGTGACTTATACGTAAAGTGCTAGTATTCCAGTGAGAGAATAAAGGAACACCAGCATGACTAATAAAATGCACTCTGAAAGAGAAATCACAACGGAAGGAGGGAAAAGTACACCTTATCCTGTGGGGTCGGGCTATTTTAAACATCAGTGTTAGGCAAGGCAAAGAATGCTGACCCATCCAAATCTCAAATTTTAAAGTAGGTATAATTTTAGACATTTAACCAACTTCTGCTCTATAAGCACTTTATCATTTGGTAAAACCAAATGTCAAATGTATACATTAAGAGACACAAGGTAAATTTTCAATATAACATCTGTATTCTTTCACTGCAGGGAAAATAAGATTTCCAAAAGACGTAAGTTATTTATTAGCTGAATCATGAGAAGTTTCTTAAAGTAACGTTTTTATGTAATAATGCTCCCTGTACTGGAGGGTATGAGGCTGTGGCCACATCACATTCTCCTGCAAGTCAAGGGTCTGCTGTCTGTTACTAGATTTGCAGTCACGTGACTCTGATCAACTCATTATCTCACAGTCTCTCAATTCTAAAAAACTATAAAAATAAGGGAATGAATGACATGATCTTTAAAACTCCTAATTATTTTTATTTTAGATTTATGAGTATATCAGAACTAAACAATGACAGTCAGGGTCAGTTAGCAGAACAGAACAATTAGAATCACAAATAATTTTGTTCCAGGGTGACTAAAGTGGCATCACATACAGGGGACAGAGCGCTCAGAAGGCAGCAGCCAAGCGTACGTGGTCCGTCAGAGTCACTGTGGTGGCCAGTGCCCCCCAATAATCCCCCCAGGGTCACCCTGGTACTCCCCACCTTCTGCAGTTCACACTGCCTGTAGTCTATTCCCATGTGTGACTACCGGCACATGGCAGAAATGACACATCACTTCAAGGTTAGGTTACAAACGACAGAGCCATCCTCCCGGGGGCCCACTCTCTCCCCCTCCTCTTGGGTCTCTGGCTCCCCGGAAAGCCCGCTGCCCTGCTGTGAGCACATGTGGCTTCCGGGAACAGCAAGCGAGGACTGAGGCCTGGACAAGCACATGGGGGCCTGGAGGTGGATTCCGGGGGCTCCTGCTGAGCTGGAGACCCGGGGCCATAGACTCCCAGCTGAGTCGCCCACAGATGCCTGGTGAGATGATAAATATTGATTGTGTAAAGCTTCTAGGTTGTTGAGTAATTTGTTATACAGAACATTGCAGCAACGTATACAGGAGACACACAGGCAGTGTCGATGACCTACCTAGGTGATGTGGGCTAAGTTCAAGGTAACAGGGATGGGGAGCCAGGGTGACGGTCAGGATGTTTGACCTTCTTAAGGGGCATCTTCTGCTCAGTTTCTGCCAATTGTCACCTTGGAGCATGTGGGCCCAGTGTTACCAGATGGCTTGTTTTTTCAAGAGGAGCCTAGACTCTGAATTTTTTTTTAGATTTCCCGATTTTTAAATATTGGTTTAAAATTTTACAACAGTATATGGGATAAAACATACATACCGTCTGGATTCAGCCTGTGAGCTACCAATTTCCAACCTCTACTCTAGATGAATCTTTCTAGAATTTCTCTCTGATCCATATTCCCCTGCTCAAAATCTTCAACGGTCACCCAAGAGCTACTTAACTGAGACCAAGTCACTCCACCCGGCTTTGACACACCTCATCCCCAAGACTCCAACTTACCCTTCCAGCCTTCCAGCCCCCTTTGGAATGTTCTATTACAGCAGACAGGCCTGTCCAACTCCCTCTGGAACAGCCTTGCATTTCCCACTCATGCCATTCCTGACTATTGCCCCATCCACACCCCATCCATGTTTAAAACCAACCAGATTATCATACTAAGTGAAGTAAGTCAGACACAAAAAGACAAATATCATATGATATCACTCATATGTGGAATCTAATTTTTTAAAATGATACAAATGAACTTACTTACAAAACAGAAACAGACTCACAGACATAGAAAGCAAACCTATGGTTACCAAAGGGGAAACATGGCGGGGGGAGGGATAAATCAGGAGCTTAGAATGAACATGCACACACTACTACATATATATAAGATACGTAACCAACAAGGACCTACTGTATAGCACAGGGAACTCTACTCAATATTCTCTGATAACCTATAAGGAAAAGAACCTAAAAAAAATGAATATATGTATATGTGTAACTGAATCACTTTGCTGTACACCTGAAACTAACACAACATTTGGAAATCGGGATTGACATATATACACTACTATATATAAAATAGATAACTAATAAGAATCTACTGTACAGCACAGGGAACTCTACTCAATACTCTGTAATGACCTATATGGGAACAGAATCTAAAAAAGGTGGATATATGTATATATATATAACTGATTCACTTTGCTGCACAGTAGAAACTAACACAACACTGTAAATCAACTATACTCCAATAAAAATTATAAAAAAATTTAAAAAAAGAAACAAGTGAAACAATTTAATATATCTAAATGTTATCATATTAAAATCATTAACGAGGAAAAAAATAAAACCAAACCAAATGTCACTTCCTCTGGCAAAGTCTCCCAACTCCCAGCCACCTCCTCAAGTCCTGCAGCAGAGAACTATGAGGACATTCATGTAATCATTAACCCCGGATCAGGTCAGTGACTCTTACTACCATCTTGAACTTTCATTTGAACCTGGTATATTTATTCAGCTTTTCAAACTTGCATATTGTTCAGGAACGATTCTGTAATACTGTATATATGATTCTCTGAATTCAGTTCATTCACAATCCATAACACCCAAAAGTGCTCATTTACTATACTCTGTGCTAAAGATTATACAAAGGTGAGACACAATCCCTGCCCTCAAGGAGCTCACAGATTCTTGGGAAAACCAGATGCAAACAGTGTGATCAGTGCTGAGGGTAACAGGTGAAGCAACAATGGAGCTCTTTCAAGAATGAGAGAAAGAAGAGGTTACAGCTGAATCAAAACAACAATGAGGTACCACCTCACACCGGTCAGCATGGCCATCATTAAAAACTCTACAAATAACAAATGCTGGTGAGGGTGTGGAGAAAAGGAAACCCTCCTACACTGTTGGTGGGAATGTAAGTTGGTGCAGCCACTATGGAGAACAGTATGGAGTTTCCTTAAAAAACTAAAAATAGAACTACCATATGACCCAGCAATCCCACTCCTGGGGATGTATCCAGACAAAGCTAAATCAAAAAGATACATGTACCCCTATGTTCATAGCAGCACTATTTACAATAGCCAACACATGGAAACCACCTAAATGTCCATCGACAAAGGAATGGATAAAGAAGATGCATATATACAATGGAATATTACTGAGCCGTAAAAAAGAATGAAATAGTGCCATCTGCAGCACCATGGATGCAACTGGAGATGATCATACTAAGTGAAGTCAGTCAGAAACAGAAAGACAAATACCATATGATATCACTTATATGTGGAATCTAAAATATGACACAAATGAACCTATCTACAAAACAGAAACAGAATCACGGACATGGAGAACAGACTGGTGGTTGCTGGGGGGGTGGGGGTTGGGCTGGGAGTTTTAGGATTAGCAGATGTAAGCTATTTTACATTGGATGGATAAAAACAAGGTCCTACTGTATAGCACAGGGAACTACATTCAATATCCTGTGATAAACCATAATGGAAAAGAATATAAAAAGAATGTATATATATGTATAACTGAATCACTTTGCTGTACAGCAAAAGTAACATAGCATTGTAAATCAACTATAGTTCAATTAAAAAAAAAAAAAAAAAAAAAGGTTACAGCTGAGCGGGGCTGGGGCTAGTCAAAGGTTCACCGCAATAAAGAAGCCTCCCCCAACCCTGCTCAGCAAGGAGGGAGCGTCTGGTCACAGCCGCCAGCACAGCCAGCATCCCACAGCTCACATAATTTGAAGCTTAACCTTAAATGTCTCCTTCTTACCTCTAAATGAAACTATAACCATCATAATTATGCATATAACGGGTGCCAGCAACTATTTCACCTATTTTTTTTTAATATTTATTTATTTGGCTGCGCCGGGTCCTAGTTGCAGCATGTGAACTCTTAGTTGCAGCATGCAGGATCTAGTTCCCTGACCAGGGATCGAACCGGGACCCCCTGCATTGGGAGCTTGGAGTCTTAGCCACTAGACCACCAGGGAAGTCCCACCAGTAACTATGTCAGTTAATAACTGAAAACCAGTCTAACGTTTTATAAGATATGATTCCAAAATACTAGCAGTACTCTTAAAATCAGATGACAAAACATTTCAAAGGCCCAGTGCTGAGATATTGGTTTCTCAAACCATCTCTGAAAAAAGGAACCAAGGCTCCTGGGAGAAATGGTTGATCCCAAGGCTGGGGCAGGGAAGATACAAAATGAGCCTAGAACATTCGGTCATGTCAGAAAAGGAAGGTAGTACTCAAAACACAAAGCATAGGGGACATGTCAAAGGCACAAAGAAACCACCCTGAAGGAGCTCCTAAGTGATTAATTTTTTTATTTTCTGAGTGAAAAAGAGGACTCTGAACTTAAGCTTTATACTAAACCTTTATACTAAAAACTAACCTGTTATTCATTTTCATTTTTAAAATCTTTAAAAAACTTTTCTTGCTCACTAAACCCCCTTTATCACATCCAGAGATTTTATCCTGAATAGTATTACAAAAACAAATTGTCTCTCCAAAGATCACAGTCAAATCAAGACCTAGAGGAAAGTAAGTTTCAAGGATATAGACACCATGACAGTTCATTTGAAATGTTACTGATAATTATGGTAGTGGAACATCTGGGCCAGTACTAACAGGCACTCACAGGGACCTTTACGCTCTACAGATTAAGTCACTAGAAATTAAGAATGAATCTTGATCATCTTCATGCAGAGATGAACATGCACCTTCACAGCTGATTGTTCTTTCCTTGGCAATGGCTCCTAATACTTTACTTGAATGAATCGTGGTTTCTCTACACAAATCATAAATGGCATGGAATTCAACTCAGAAATGCAAGGCATAAGGAAAGCAAGGATCTATGTCTTCAGGAGAACCAGCAAATAGGAGAAACACTGTTTCCTGTCCAAACTCTAAACCAATTCAGAAATGAAATAAACCTGATGAGCACTAAGAGAAATAACATAGCTAGATGGATAAGAGGAGAGAAATGAGAAGGCAAACGGGAGACCGAAGTGGCACGTTTACTCCCCGTAAAACCTAAACTGGAGAACACTGCTTACTGCAGGCAAGGAGGTGGTTTCCAAACACTGACCCCCACCCCCTGGTTGAACAGACTGACCTCCCAGCTGCAGGCAGTAGGTGCCCTGGGGGTTGGACCGCATGTCCCTGTAGCACTGGCAGCGGGGGGGGGGGGGGGGGGGCGACACACAGAGGAGAAAGTGGGGGGAGGGGGCACATGCCTGCCTTTTCATCCCAAACTCACCAGACAGTCTGGGCTACCTCTACTCCCCTGAAACGGACAGGGAGGGCTACATGATGGCATCTCCACCATGTGAAGCACACATCTTGAATGGGGAAGATGCATCTCCCCCACCAGGGAACAGGGAAACAATCACCATTTATTTTGCTGCATCGTGTTAGAATATTTTAAAGAATATTTTAAAATGCAAACAAGCATCCACTGTATAGCACAGGGAAATCTACTCAATATTCTGTAATCACCTAAATGGGAAAAGAATTTGAAAAAGAATAGATATATGTACATGTATAAGTGAATCACTCTGCTATACACCTGAAACTAACACAGCACTGTAAATCAACTATACTTCAATACAAAATAAAAACTTTAAAATAAAAAATAAAAATGCAAACGAAAGTCTAACAATTTAAATATCCATATTCCTTGTGCCTATTTCATGACGGCCAATTTCTTCCATGGATGTAAAATCACAGACTGAGTCAGTCTCAGAAGTCCTTGGATTCCAAGGAACTGGGAGTCTTCCCTTCATCTCTGCCTCCTCTAAGCAATACCATGAATTAGAACAAAAAGAAAACAAAACTGTCCAGGGTCTCATTGTACAGAACTGAGGCAGGAATATAACAAAAGGATTACAGATCTGGAGGTCTACTGACGGAGTCTTCCTTATTTGTTATTTTGCTCTTAGCCCGGTTTCCTTATACTTGAAGGACACCCAGCAGCTATGAGCCCCTTCATCTACACCTACATGTTCATTCTGTGCCATTATCCTTCAGCCTCTAGGGAATCATCCGCTCATCCTCACCACTCACCTCAGTGCCTGTCACACATGAGTTAAAGTAAGTGCCTCTGGGTCTTAAATCTTGTAAAAAGAAAAGAAAGCAACAAGAGCTGCTTCCAGGATGTGATCCCATCCCCCCTTCAAGATGTGGCTTGTGATAAGATACAATCCTTACAACTTTCAGGTTCACCCATTTCTTAGTGATCCCTCACATTTGATAAACATGTGTTTGTTCTACTAGCAGGTAACAACCCTAAATTCTTCAGCATTTAACCCTAATCTTTGTCTGACCACGTTCCAGTGTTGGAGTTCCCGATCAGTCCAAAGACAAGAGCCAAAGACCTACTTGCTGACTTCTGCATTTATCACCAAGCCTTGAAGATCTGGATTATTCCTTCCCTTGATATCATGCTCCTAGCATCCCAGTCCTAGTACATTTTTAACCCGAGATGTACCTAAGAATAGCAAACTGTCCTAAGCACGGAAACCAAAGGTCCATCAGTGATGGGGCAGAACATCCCCCATCGCCTGAATGTGAGCCACGTGCTGCCTTCTTGAAATTCCCGCACTAGAGGATCAGAAAGCAAGGGCTGAGAAAATGGGTTCAGGAGGACTTGATGGCCATCAGAATCTTCAGGAGAAAACAGCCTAAGTTCTCAACTCCAAAGTCAGACAGAATCCTGATTTTTAGGAATCTTCTGCTCCTTTTTTTGATCTTAGTCTACTGCAATAGGACATCAGCTCCCTGGAGAAGCGAAATCTAAATTGATGACTAGGCACAGCGCAATTTCCCTGAAACTGTGATGTGTTGCATAGTAAAAAATATATATATATATCCACTAATTGGTAAGTTCTTATTTACTGAAACATTAAAAGTTTTAAATTGTGAAGTACCATCACAGATTCTGAACTAAGATAATAACAATAGCATTTATCGCTATTGAGTTACCAGGCACTCTTCCAAGAAATCTACATGCAGTAACTTACATCCACTTCACAATAACTCTATGAAATGCATACAATGACTTCTCCCATTTTGTAAGTGAGGCATGAGGATGTTCAAACTCTCAGAGCACAAGATGGCACAATGGACCCGGCAGCTGGGCATGTACAGTGAACTGCCTAAGATAAATGCACCTCAGATGAACAATACTTGATTCACAAAAGTTAAATTTCAGATGAGTAAACTGATGCTCAGAGAGATACAGTAATTTAACCAAGGTCACTTAAATCAAGACTTGACTTGGAAGGTCAGGCTTCTCTAAAACAAACTAGACTAAATGCTTTGCATTCATAGACACTGCACAAAATGATACAAAATAGCTTAGGTATTTTATGGGCTTAAGTATTTCATTATTTAAGACAGGCTGCAATTCTCACCAGAGTTAGCATGGAAAAATATAAAACACTGTAACATATACCACAAAAGATAAAATTAGACTTCCATCTCTTCAGAATGAAACTCAAAGCTTACAGAGAAGCACACTAATTAATCATGGGTATTTCTTGATCATCTTATTTGTTGATTATTAATGACCAAATAAATGCCATTGTTAAAAAAACAAAGAAAGAAAAAGAAGCATGTCTATGAAGAGATTCTAACATGGAATTGTTTAATAACTTTCTCTGTACAAGTGAATAATGTTAACTTGATAAATGAATATTAGGAAAGAAAGGCAACTCTCATGAAATATACACTCTTAAAAATCAGACCTGAACAACACTTAATTTAATTATATAGTCATAAAGAAAGATGTTATTAAGTTCTTCCTCCTCAAATATTTTGAGTAGCAAAAGCTTATGAAATACTGAATTGTATAAAATACACTATTAGTTGGTGTCCAGCTTTTGAAGAAAGGGCTAGAATAATTTGCATAATCAAGAGAATCCCTCTGTTACAATGGCTACAGCACAGTATGTAAAGAATCTTGAGTTCTGTCATTTATACATGAAACCTACATTTTTTTTCAAGTATTAACAGAATCAAGATATCCTTCAATGTCAAGATATATCTCCACAACCATCTATTCCAATGAAATGATGGATACACCATAATCTAACCAATTCTCCAATTAGCAATTAGAATTGCTTCCAACTTTTTATTATTATTATAAATAGTGCTGTAACCAATACCCTTATTAAACCTTTATGCATACCGACTTCTCCCTTATAATACATTCTTAAAGTAAAATTTCAGTCAACATGAATATGTACATTAACCTGTGGAAAGATTGTATCATTTTTAGTCTGTGTATCTTTTAGCCTTTTATCTTCTAGAAATACTGTTTGAAATAGCACAATATGAAATACATATAAGTCTACACTAGTTTTTAAATATTTGTGTATTATAACCATACATATATAGACACATATGTTAGTGCATGTTTACATATACACATATCTCTATTATATATAAATACAAACAGTATCTTTAAACTCCTGTGCTTTTTTATTTTATTAAAAAATGTATAACATAAAATTTACCATCTTAACCATTTTTAAGGGTATGGTTCATTAGTGTTAAATATATTCACATTGCTGTGCAGCCAACCTCCAGAACTTTTCATCTCATAAAATTTAAACTCTATACTCATTAAACAACTCCTCCATTTCTGCCCCCACTCTATCCACCATTCCTGGTAATTCTGTTTCTATGAATTTGACTATTCCAGGTACCACATATAAGTGGACTCATACAGTATGTGTCTTTTTGTGTCTGGCATATTTCACCCAGCACAATGTCCTCAAGGTCCATCCATGTTGTCGCAGGTGTCAGAATTTCCTTCCTTCTTAAGGATGAATAATATCACATTGCCTGTACAGACGACATTTTGTTTATTCAGCTGTTGATGCACACTTGGGTTGCTTCCACCTCTTGGCTATTGTGAATGCTGCTGCCATATAAAATATTGTGCTTATTTACAAATATTCATCAACACAGTGAAACTCTATGGGAGAAGTCCTTGGCACAAAGAACACCAATTACCCCATGAAGGACAGAGGGTAATTCCACTTGACATGGCTTACCACTTCCACTTACTGGCTAGACCAGAATGTGCCACTTGTGAGGGCATTCAACACATTTTAGAAACAAATCACACATTAGGCAAGAAAAACTAACAAACATTATCTCCCTGGGTGGGGGGAGGGGAGGATGAGACAGTCTACCCCTCCCACCTCTCAGCTCCTGGAGCTCCCATACTGAGCATGGAGTCACTCAAGAGTCACTGGTGGGGGCTTCCCTGGTGGCACACTGGTTGACAGTCCGCCTGCCGATGCAGGGGACACGGGTTCGTGCCCCGGGCCGGGAAGATCCCACATGCCGTGGAGTGGCTGGGCCCGTGAGCCATGGCCGCTGAGCCTGCGCTCTGCAACGGGAGAGGCCACGGCAGTGAGAGGCCCCCGTACCGCAAAAAAAAAAAAAAAAAAAAGAGTCACTGGTGGGAATGGGAACTCACCTCACCTGCCCCGACAAGGTGTCTGGCTCCAGCCTCCACCATGCAGCCCAGCAAGTCCACCTCCAGCCAGGGCTGCCCCCAACTTCTCTCACTGCTGCTCCTTGGGTGTCCAGATCACACCTCTTAGAGACGGTCCTTCTACTACCCTTCCTGGCCATGCTTTTACTTGCTTTCACTGGGGATCCATTATTTCTCCAGAGCTGGGATTTCTGACTTATAAGAAAGTAAGGTTAATAAAAATTTTTTGGTCTAATCCTCTATGATTTCTCACTTACGGTTACTACCTATTATGGTAGATAGTAGATGTTAGGATGCCTGTTTTACAAAAGGGAAAACTGAGGCTCAGACTGCATTAGTCAACTACCCAATGTCACAAAGTGTGAATAAGCCAAACCAAATTTGGAACTTAAGTCTGTTAAGTTGAAAGCTTATGTTCACTATTTTATGCTACATTTCACAAATTGTCTTGTTAATTCTCAGTCACTAACACCTATAATAGATTTTTTAAAAATTACTCTTCTTAGAACATCCAGTTCACACACTTTGGGCACTTACTTTCTCTTCTCATTCAGAAATCTAGGGAGGAAACACACCCTTTTCCTCCTTTGGGATCCCTCTAAGATGTCGTCAGTAGCTAAATATATCTGCCCTGTGTATTGACTTTCATTTGTTCAGAAAGAGACTACAGTTTGCTAGTTGGCAAGCTGGAAGCTAAACACGTTTTACTACCTTATTTTCTATATTACTCATGAGCTTAAAATACACCATTAACCGGGGCTTCCCTGGTGGCACAGTGGTTGGGAGTCCGCCTGCCGATGCAGGGGACGCGGGTGCCCCGGTCCGGGAGGATCCCGCATGCCGCGGAGCGGCTGGGCCCGTGGGCCGTGGCCGCTGGGCCTGCGCATCCGGATCCTGTGCTCCGTGGCGGGAGGGGCCCCGGCAGTGAGAGGCCCGCATGCCGCAGAAAAAAAATAATAATAAATACACCATTAACCTTCTGGGGGAAGGAATATACAGCCATTCTAAGAAAAATAAAAGCCAGTTTGTACCAGTTCACAAAACCTGAAAGTGTCCAATGATTACAATGCCGGAACAGGAGGAGGCAGCCAGATGCTTTCAAGAAAAGAAATCCCACCGCCCTGCCCTTGGCCAACAATACCAAAGGTACCATCCAACAGATGCTACTGATGAGCAGGTAAATAATCAACCTGATAAATTCCTCCACACTTGGGAAGGCTGAAGGTGGGACGAAGAGAAGCAGGGATGCCTAGAACGAAAAAGAAATACCAACCAAGGCCAAGAGAGCAGGTGGACAGAAGCAGCTGATGCCAAAAGCTGCCTTAGGTCCGGGCCACCATGTATCCCTACACTAAATCCTTTATCCTTTCATCCTTTTCCTGTAGGTAGCCTGGGTGAGTCTCTGTACCTTGAAACCAAATAAGACTGTTAAGGATGAGATGTAGAAACAGAGGCACTATTCTGTGAGAGAGCAATTAGGTAAATATACAAATGCTGTTAGGAACCAAAGAAGAACGCCATGATACCAGATTCAAATAGTGACCATCATTAATAAACTTACGATTTGAAAACAGGTATCTATTTCCTAGCTATTTTCCATTGAAAGGAGCTAGAAGCAGTGGTAACCAGGTAACAATAAACACATCTAGCACCCAGATCTCAACTTCTGAAAACAAATCGCCACTGAAATAAACCAGGACTCCTTAGAGAGAGAACTGATTGCAGGTCTGGGACATGTAAAGCACAAGGTGAGCTGTAAACATCTTGTGCCAGAAAGCAAAGGGATGCTTCAAGATTAACAAGAATGTGGTAAAAAGACACAGAAGCCGGCTGCAAGGGGCTCCCACTAGCCAAACCTGGGACAATTTAAGTGTCAAAAAGAATAGCAATGGTAATGGATTCTAACACACTGAGTAAAAAAAAGAATCCATGAGTCAACAGTGATGTTTAAAAAAGAAAAGAGGGGGTGGGGAGAAGAAAATTCTTCTTTACAGAAGAGTACCAGCTCATCAATGAGAAAGAAATGTTCATAATTTTTACAATAATTGAATCAAGCAAGGATCATAATAAAAATACAGATGTGGAACATTCTTTTAGACAACTGGTGAGGAGGGGGTCTTTTCTAGAATAAAATGAGACTAAAGATATATACCAATCAAGTGCAATATGTAATCCTTGTCTGGATCTTGGGGTCCTGGGGGCCAGGGGAGGGTGGAGAGCTAAAGGTTGGGAAAAATGAGGGAAGAATGTGTGTTATATGTTAGTTACTATTACAGACATTTTCTTAGGGATGAAGATGGTATGCTGATTATGTAAGAGAAAGTCCATATTCTGAGGACATACATAATTATTTAGGGACAAGGTGGCATGATGTGTAAACAATGTTTAATGGTTCAATAAAAATTAAAAATATAAAGACAGAGCACAAAGTCACCAAAATATTAATAACCAGTGAACCTAAGTGAAGGGTATACACAGAGTTCATTTAACTCTTCTTTCAACTTTCCTACAGATTTTAAGTTTTGCGAAATAAAATAGAGGGAAAACAAACTACCCACAGAGAATTCTAACAACCAAAAGAGGTTCTGAGATAGGCAAGAACACCGAAGAGGAGAAAAATATTTTACCAGAAAAAGGAAGTTTCTGGTCAGTATAAACATTAAAAATCTGGCTTTTTCTTAGTTCAGCAAATACAGCCTAATTTCACACTGGTTTTCTCAATTTAAAAGAATACGCAGTGAAGAATGTACACATTGTCCCTGATATGTAAGTAATGACAAAAACTTACACCCCAAACATATTCTTATTAAAAGTTCCTTGAGATGCTGTTATCAATTCCCTAAAGGAAGAAAAAGGTCTTAAAATGAAACATTATATTACACAGTTTCTATTTTAAATATACAATAAAAGAATCGATATGAGTTGTAATTTCTAAATTTTCTTTGTGACATCTGGGTGAGGTAGACCTGATATTGTGAAAAAAAATGTTTAAAATGCCACAGTCAACAAGTAATTTAAGGAGAAAATGTAAGCTCTTTTGGTGGAAACCGACACAGCATTTTTAGGGTTTCTAAACTAAACACTTTATTTTAATACCGGCTGTCAACCTGCACTGCAGCAGAAGAGTTTAAATAACTTTTCCAAATTTAACTCTTCCGTCCAACGAACGGCAGCTAGATCCACCACGAAAGAACACCAAACATAAGCTCCTGCCAGGTCTCTGCAGACACTTATACACCAAGTAACCTGACTGGAGGTCAGAGCTGATGTGCAAAGTCGAATCATTATGACAATCTGAAGCCTTTTACCATCTCTTTATCTTTCAATTGTCACAATCACATTATTCAGTTCTGATTAAACAGGGCAGGTTGACCTCCCAGCTCTCCTCTCCTCTCCTGATAGCACTACCATTGACAGTAAGGGGATTTACTTTTATGATATCCCCCTACAAACAAGGAGAAAGGAAAAAGAATTGTTAAGAACAAGATTTGGGAACTATATTCAATATCCTGTGACAAACCATAATGGAAAAGAATATGAAAAAGAATATATGTATGTATAACTGAGTAACTTTGTTGTACAGAAGAAACTAACAAAACATTGTAAATCAACTATACTTCAATAAAATTCAAAAAAAAAAAAAAAAAGAACAAGATTTGGAAGCCAGAAAGCAAAAGAACTGGTGATGCCCGACCCGACAGACAAAGAGCTGAATCCTCAGCCAATAGCAGAAGCAGCCTGGTTCATAAACCCCGCTGGGTCCCCACCAGAAATTAAT
Source organism: Monodon monoceros (assembly GCF_005190385.1). Classification (NCBI taxonomy): domain Eukaryota; kingdom Metazoa; phylum Chordata; class Mammalia; order Artiodactyla; family Monodontidae; genus Monodon; species Monodon monoceros. The sequence goes on from NW_021703780.1 coordinate 43,730,874, forward strand.
GGACCAGGTAGCTCTGGAAGGAAGGGGGGCGGGCCTTGAAACAGAAGGGACAGCCTCAGAAGCAGATACCCCTCCCTCCATGATGGCCCAACTGACAAGAAGGCTGTAGGCTCATCCCCTGGAGAGAGGGTTAGAGAGACAGGGTCTCATCTGCACGAGAGACACAGATGACAAAGGAGGTCACACAAAAACTGGACATCCTCTTGGATCTAAAGATGATCATACTAAGTGAAGTAAGTCAGAGAAAGACAAATATCCTACGATATCACTTATATGTAGAATCTAAAAAAAATGATCAAATGAATTTATTTACAAAACAGAAACAGACTCACAGACTTAAAAAACAAACTTATGGTTATGAAAGGGAAAAGGCTGGAGGGGAGAGATAAATTAGGAGGTTGCGATTAACATGTATACACTACTATATACAAACAGATCATCAACAAGGACCTACTGTATAGCACAGGGAACTCTACTTAATACTCCGTAACAACCTAAATGGGAAAAGAGTCTGAAAAAGAATAGACCTATGTATATGTATAAATGAATCACTTTGTTGTGCACTTGAAACTAACACAACACTGTAAATCAACCATACTCCAATTTAAAATTAAAATTAAGAAAAAAAAAACTGGACATCCTCCCACCACCTTCCACCCACTGGGCTCCCTCAGCTGGAGCTGAAAACCGTATTCTCTGAAGAATCTGAGCAGCCCAAGAGAAAAGACCCTAAGACACTGATAGCAGGGACTCCCCCACTCCCACCCTGATGCAGTGGCCCAGCCAGATCACCCCAGAGGAAAGGCTAAAATTGACACAGACAGAGCTTCACGATCACCTTTTAAACATGAGCAAGCAGGCAGCCAAGGAAGAGCACTGAGGAAAGCCTCTAACAGGAAAGTAGGGCACTGAAACAAATGACGGATGTTTAAAAATGGACTTAGAGGAAAAAGAGCCAGGAAGGGAGGTGAAAACTTAACAGAAAGTTATTAACATCTTTGGAAAGGAGGGAAGGCATTGCATCCATAAAATAAGAATAGGAGGCCATCTACGCCAACAGGCACATGAAAAGATACTCAACATTGCTAATCCTCAGGGAAATGCCAATCAAACCACAATGAAGTATCACCACACCTGTCAGAATGGCTGTTATCAAAAAGACAAAAGACAAGTGTTGGTGTAGATGTGGAGAAAGGGGAACCCTTGTGCACAGTTGGTGCATGCATTGGTGCAGCCACTATGGAAAAGAGTATGGAGGTTCCTCAAAAAAATAAAACGTAACCCTGCAATCCCACTTCTGGGTATATATCTGAAGAAAATGAAATCACTATTTTGAAGAGCTATCTGCACCCCCATGTTTGTTCCAGCATTATTCACAGCAGCCAAGATATGGGAACAACCTAAGTGTCCATGAATAAATAAAGAAAATGTGATGTATACAATGAAATATTATTCAGCCCTAAAAAGAAGGGAGGCCTACCATATGCCACAACATGGATGAACCTTGAAGGCATTATGCTAAGTAAAATAAGTCAGACAGAGAAAAAATATTATATGATCTTACTTACATGTAGAATCTAAAAAAAAAACAAACTCACAGAAACAGAGAGTAGACTGATGGTTGCCAGGGGTGGGGGAAATGGAGAGGTATTGGTCAAAAGGTACAAACTTTCAGTTATAAGATGAATAAGTTCTGGGGATCTAATGTACAGCATAGTGGCTATAGTTAACAATGCTGCATAATATACCTGAAAGGTGGTAAGAGAGTAAGTATTATTTTAAAATTTACTTTATCGAAGTACACTTGATTTACACTGTTGTGTTAATCTCTGCTGTACAGCAAAGTGGTTCAGTCATACATATATATACATTCTTTTCCGCATTCTTTTCCATTACGGTTTATCATAAGATATTTAACATAGCTTCCTGTGTTATACAGTAGGATTTGTTGTTTATCTATTCTATATATAATAGTTTGCATTTACTAACCCCAAACTCCCAATCCATCCCTCCGGCTAAGACAGTAAATCTTAAGTGTTGTCACCACACACAAAAAAAGATACCTATGTAAGGTGACAGATGTGTTAACTAATCTTATTGTGATAATATTTTCACAATATACACATATATCAAATCATCACCTTGTACACCTTAAACTGACACAATGGTATATATCAATTACCATACATCTCAATAAATACGTGGGTGGGTGGGTAAGAATAGGAGTCCATAAAAATAGAATATTCAGAGCATGAAAGGTAAACTCTTGGAAAATAAAAATATAATAAAGAAGAAAAACTCAGTGTAAGGGTTGTAAGATCAAACTGAGGAAATCATTTAAAAAAACAAAAAGGAAAAAGTTAAAGAAAACAGAAGATAGAAGGAGAGGAACAGAACAGGAGAACTTGAAGGAAGAAAATCAAAACCTTCCCAAATTTAAAGGACATAAATTTCCAGATTAATGGGACAACCAAGCACCTAGCACGATGGATGAAGAGACCCCCATCACGGTGTACTGTGAAAAGTCAGTGTATTCAAGACAAAGACCTTGAAACAGAGGTTCTCAACCCTGGCTACATATCAGAACTACCAGGGAACTTTCCAGAAATACTTATGTTTGGGCTGCACTCCAGACCAATTATTTCAAAATCTCTCATACTAGGATTTGGTCAAAGTTTGCAGACAACTTTACGAGGAGCCAGGGTTGAGAATCACTGTCCTAAAATTGCTCAGAAAAAAAAAAGGAGAGAGACAAGGAGGGAGAAAGATTTTGAGATTTCTTAACAGCAATAGTGAAAGCCCAAAGACAACAGATCAGACTTTCAAAATTGGGAAGGGAAACTTATTTTCAACCTAGAGATTAGCAATTAAGTGTAGCACACAATAAAAGTTTCCAGACCCCTGAGGTCTCACAAAATTTATCCTCCCTGCCACTTTCCTCAGGGTGCTTCTTGAGAAGGGAGTCGACCAAAGCCCGGCTGCAAAGCAAGAAAGAGGAAGGCATGGGACCCTGCAAACAGGGATCCAACCAGGGGACAGACTAACGGTCCCTGAATGATGGCTGAGCAACCCAGGACACAGGTCAACTGATCCAGAACAGAGAACAGTATCCAAACAGATAAAACTATGTATCTGAATGTACTGAGAGAAAATTCTAACTGGGAGACAATACGTGAGATAAGTACATAGAAAACTAAGCAAAAAACAAGACAATTATTAACTCCAGGCAATTCAAAAAGTTGTCCACGGAAGGAAAAGTCATCACAATTATTCCGTGCCTCAGCTGTGAATAGCATTTACTACATCACAACACTGTGAACACAGAATATACTGATCTGGACAAATGAATGACTTGATCACACCAGGAGGACAGAGGATGGGGCGGGATGCATCTGATGGCCGGGGGTGGGGAGGGGAACAGACACCTTCCACAGAAAGAGCCCAACAGACAACACATGAAACAGAAACTCAAAAAGTCCATCCACAAACATGTTATGTAATGACATGATTTAAATACTAAAAATGGCTGGGGTAGTGGGGTGAGCGGTTAAAGAAGGCACTGACTTCTATAATAAGCAGTGTAGACTTTTAAACTATAAACATGAACAATTTTGATAAAAATTAAAACTAATTTACAGACGTAGAAAGGAGGGCCTCTGGAGTGTGGAAATCCAGAGTTTGGAGCCATGTGGATGACAGGGTCTTGGTGCCAAAGCTGGGTGTCAGGCCTTAGCCTCTTAGGTGGGAGAGCCGAGTTCAGGACATTGGTCCAACAGAGATGTCCCAGCCCCACATAATATCAAACAGCAAAAGCTCTCCCAGAGACCTCCATCTCAATGCTAAGACCCAGCTCCACTCAATGACCAGCAAGCTCCAGTGCTAGACACCCCATGCCAGACGACTAGCAAGACAGGAACATAACCCCACCCATTAGCACAGAGCCTGCCTAAAAATCTTAATAAGGTCACAGACACCCCATAACACACCACCGGACACCAGACACGGTCCTGCCCAGCAGAAAGACAAGATCCAGCTTCATCCACCAGAACACAGGTACCAGTCCCCTCCACTAGGAAGCCTACACAACCCACTAAACCAACCTTACCCACCAGGGGCCGACACCAACAACAACGAGAACTACAAACCTGCAGCCTGCGAAAAGAAGACCCCAAACGCAGTAAGTTAAGCAAAATGAGAAGACAGAGAAATATACAGCAGATGAAGGAGCAAAATAAAAACCCACCAGACACAACAAATGAAGAGGAAATAGGCAGTCTACCTGACAAAAAATTCAGAGTGATGATAGTAAAGATAATTCAAAATCTTGGAAACAGAATAGAGAAAATACAAGAAACGTTTAACAAGGACCTAGAAGAACTGAAGATCAAACAAACATTGATGAACAACACAATAAATGAAATTAAAAATTCTCTAGAAGGAATCAATAGCAGAATAACTGAGGCAGAAGAACGGATAAGTGACCTGGAAGATAAAATAGTGGAAATAACTACCACAGAGCAAAATAAAGAAAAAATAATGAAAAGAATTGAGGACAGTCTCAGAGACTTCTGGGACAACACTAAAGGCACCAACATTCGAATTATAGGGGTCCCAGAAGAAGAAGAGAAAAAGAAAGGGACTGAGAAAATATCTGAAGAGATTATAGTTGAAAACTTCCCTAATATGGCAAAGGAAATAGTCAATCAAGTCCAGGAAGTGCAGAGAGTCACATACAGGATAAATCCAAGGAGAAACACGTCAAGACACATACAAATCAAACTATCAAAAATTAAATACAAAAAAAATATTAAAGGCAGCAAGGGAAAAGCAACAAATAACATACAAGGGAATCGGCATACAGTTCACAGCTGATCTTTCAGCACAAACTCTGCAAGCCAGAAGGGTGTGGCAGGACATATTTGAAGTTGTGAAAGGGAAAAACGTACAACCAAGATTACTCTACCCAGCAAGGATCTAATTTAGATTCAACTGAGAAATTAAAACCTTTACAGACAAGCAAAAGCTAAGAGAATTCAGCACCACCAAAATAGATTTACAACAAATGCTAAAGGAACTTCTCTAGGCAGGAAACACAAGAGAAGGAAATGACCTACAATAACAAACCCAAAACAATTAAGAAAAAGGTAACAGGAACATACCTATAGATAATTACCTTAAATGTAAATGGATTACATGCTCCAACCAAAAGACAAAGACTGGCTGAATGGATACAAAAACAAGACCCGTATATATGCTGTCTACAAGAGATCCACTTCTGACATAGGTATGCATACAGACTGAAAGTGAGGGGATGGAAAAAGATATTCCATGCAAATGGAAGCCAAAAGAAAGCTGGAGTAGCAATTCTCATATCAGACAAAACAGAGTTTAAAATAAAGAATGTTACAAGACACAAAGAAGGACACTACATAATGATCAAGGGATCAATCCAAGAGGAAGATATAACAATTCTAAATATTTATGCACCCAACATAGGAGCGCCTCAATACATAAGGCAAATGCTAACAGCCATAAAAGGGGAAATCGACAGTAACACAATCATAGTAGGGCACTTTAACACCCCACTTTCACCAATGGACAGATCATCCAAAATGAAAATAAATAAGGAAATACAAACTTTAAGTGATACATTAAACAAGATGGAATTAATTGATATTTATAGGACATTCCATCCAAAAACAACAAAATACACTTTCTTCTCAAGTGCTCATGGAACATTCTCCAGGATAGATCATATCCTGGGTCACAAATCAAACCTTGGTAAATTTAAGAAAATTGAAATCATACTAAGTATCTTTTCCGACCACAATGCTATGAGACTAGATACCAATTACAGGAAAAAAATCTGTAAAAAATACAAACACATGGAGGCTAAACAATACACTCCAAAATAACCAAGAGATCACTGAAGAAATCAAAGAGGAAATCAAAAAATACCTAGAAACAAATGACAATGAAAACACGATGATCCAAAACCTACGGGATGCAGCAAAAGCAGTTCTAAGAGGGAAGTCTATAGCAATACAATCCTACCTCAAGAAACAAGAAACATCTCAAATAAACAACCTAACCTTACACCTAAAGAAATCAGAGAAAGAAGAACAAAAAAACCCAAAAGTTAGCAGAAGGAAAGAAATCATAAAATCAGATAAATGAAAAAGAAATGAAGGAAATGATAGCAAAGATCAATAAAACTAAAAGCTGGTTTTTTGAGAAGATAAGCAAAATTGATAAACCATTAGCCAGACTCATCAAGAAAAAAAGGGAGAAGACTCAAATCAATAGAATTAGAAATGAAATAGGAGAAGCAACAACTGACACTGCAGAAATACAAAGGATCATGAGAGATTACTACAAGCAACTATATGCCAATAAAATGGACAGCCTGGAAGAAATGGACAAATTCTTAGAAAAGCACAACCTTCCGACACTGAACCAGGAAGAAATAGAAAATATAAACACACCAGTCACAAGCACTGAAATTGAGACTGTGATTAAAAATCTTCCAACAAACAAAAGTCCAGGACCAGATGACTTCACAGGCGAATTCTATCAAACATTTAGAGAAGACCTAACACCTAACCTTCTCAAACTCTTCCAAAATATAGCAGAGGGAGGATCACTCCCCAGCTCATTCTACGAGGCCACCATGACCAGGATACCAAAACCAGACAAAGATGTCACAAAAAAAGTAAACTACAGGCCAATATTACTGATGAACATAGATGCAAAAATCCTCAGCAAAATACTAGCAAACAGAATCCAACAGCACATGAAAAGGATCATACACCATGATCAAGTGGGGTTTATCACAGAAATGCAAGGATTCTTCAATAAACGCAAATCAATCAATGTGATAAGCCATGCTGACAAACTGAACAAGAACCATATGATCATCTCAACAGATGCAGAAAGAGCTTTCAACAAAATTCAACACCCATTTATGATAAAAACTCTCCAGAAAGTGGGCACAGAGGGAAACTACCTCAACATAATACAGGCCATATATGACAAAACCACAGCCAACATCGTCCTCAATGGTGAAAAACTGAAACCATTTCCACTAAGATCAGGAACAAGACAACGTTGCTCACTCTCACCACTATTATTCAACATAGTTGTGGAAGTTTTAGCCACAGCAATCAGAGAAGAAAAAGAAATAAAAGGAATCCAAATTGGAAAAGAAGAAGTAAAGCTGTCACTGTTTGCAGGTGACATAATACTATACATAGGGAATTCTAAAGATGCTGCCAGAAAACTACTAGAGCTAATCAGTGAATTTGGTAGAGTAGCAGGATACAAAATTAATGCACAGAAAACTCTTGCATTGCTATACACTAATGATGAAAAATCTGAAAGAAATTAAGGAAACACTCCCATTTACCACTGCAACAAAAAGAAAAAAATAACTAGGAATAAACCTGCCTAAGGAGACAAAAGACCTGTATGCAGAAAACTATAAGACACTGATGAAAGAAATAAAAGATGATACAAACAGATGGAGAGATATACCATGTTCTTGGACTGGAAGAACCAATACTGTGAAAATGACTATACTACCCAAAGCAATCTACAGATTCAATGCAATCCCTATCAAACTACCAATGGCATTTTTCACAGAACTAGAACAAAAAATTTCACAATTTGTATGGAAACACAAAAACCCCGAATAGCTGAAGCAATCTTGGGAAAGAAAAACGGAGCTGGAGGAATCAGGCTCCCTGACTTCAGACTATACTATAAAGCTACAGTAATCAAGACAGTATGGTACTGGCACAAAAACAGAAAGATAGATCAATGGAACGGGACAGAAAGCCCAGAGATACACCCACACACATATGATCACCTTATCTTTGATAAAGGAGGCAAGAATATACAGTGGAGAAAAGACAGCCTCTTCAATAAGTGGTGCTGGGAAAACTGGACAGCTACATGTAAAAGAATGAAAGTAGAACACTCACTAATACCATACACAAAAATAAACTCAAAATGGATTAAAGACCTAAATGTAAGGCCAGACACTATCAAACTCTACAGAGGAAAACGTAGGCAGACCACTCTATGACATAGATCACAGCTAGATCCTTTTTGACCCACCTCCTAGAGGAATGGAAATAAAAACAAAAGTAAACAAATGGGACCTAATGAAACGTAAAAGCTTTTGCATAGCAAAGGAAACCATAAACAAGATGAAAAGACGACCCTCAGAATGGGAGAAAATATTTGCAAATGAAGCAACTGACAAAGGATTAATCTCCAAGATTTATAAGCAGCTCATGCAGCTCAATATCAAAAAAACAAACAACCCAATCCAAAAATGGGCAGAAGACCTAAACAGACATTTCTCCAAAGAAGATTTACAGATTGCCAACAAACACATGAAAGAATGCTCAATATCATTAATCATTAGAGAAATGCAAATCAAAACTACAATGAGGTATCACCTCACACCAGTCAGAATGGCCATCATCAAGAAATCTACAAACAATAAATGCTGGACAGGGTGTGGAGAAAAGGGAACACTCTTACACTGTTGGTGGGAATATAAATTGACACAGCCACTATGGAGAACAATATGGACGTTACTTAAAAAATTAAAATACAACTACCATACGACTCAGCAATCCCACTACTGGGCATATACCCTGAGAAAACCATAATTCAAAGAGTCATGTACCACAATGTTCATTGCAGCTCTATTTACAATAACCAGAACATCGAAGCAACCCAAGTGTCCACTGACAGATGAATGGATAAAGAAGATGTGGCACATATATAGAATGGAATATTACTCAGCCATAAAAGGAAACGAAATTGAGTTACTCGTAGTGATGTGGATGGACCTAGAGACTGTGATACAGAGTGAAGTAAGAAAGAGAAAAACAAATACCATATGCTAACACATACATATGGAATCTAAAAAAAAAAAGTGGTTCTGATGAACCTAGGGGCAGGCCAGGAATAAAGACACAGACGTAGAGAATGGACTTGAGGACACAGGGAGGGGGAAGGGTAAGCTGGGACGAAGTAAGAGAGTGGCATGGACATATATACACTACCAATGTAAAATAGATAGCTAGTGGGAAGCAGCCACATAGCACAGTGCTTTGTGACCACCTAGAGGGGTGGGATAGGGAGGGTGGGAGGGAGACGCAAGAGGGAAGAGATATGGGGATATGTGTATATGTATAGCTGATTCACTTTGTTATACAGCAGGAACTAACACACCATTGTAAAGCAATTATACTCCAATAAAGATGTTAAAAAAATAAAAATTAAATTTAAAAAAACCCTAAATTACAAAAAAGAATTCTATAAGCAGGGTAATTCTTCATCTATCATAACAGGAATTAACAGAAAATGTCTACAGTTAGTATAGTTGTTAAAATAGCATCAAAAACATCCTATTTAGAGACCTGGAAGGAACCACCAGAAAAACCAAGACATGATTCCAAATGGCTTTTAGGGAAAGAAAAAGGGAAGAAATGGAGCTGAAACTATTCATTTTCATTATAAATGCTGTGTACTGTTGGATTTTGTAATGATGGACACATAGTATAAAGAAAGTGTATTAAAAATATTCAAAAAGAAGGCTTGTTTTGGTAACTTACTTTATTTACTTACATTAAGTTTAGAGTTACCTCTGTTGACACAATTCTAGCTCATTTTCCTAACTGATATGTAGCACTCACTGCCCAATTACACCACCCTCTATTTATTCACTATAATGTTGACAGGCATTTAGGCTATTTCCAAAGTTTCCCTATTGAAAGCAACAGTACAACAAAAATGTCTTGTATCTACTTGCACACATGTGATATTTTCATCTGTTCAGTTGCCTTCACACTTTTTGCCTCGTGTTTCCCCACCCCCAGTTTTTTAACTCCTTATACTTTTTTTAAAAAACGAAACTCCAGACTTTATTTGGATTTCAGTACTTTTCCCATTAATGTCCTCTTTTTGTTCCAGGATCCCATCCAGAGTACAATGCTGCATTTAACAATGCATTTACACATCTTCCCAGTCTCAAGGGCTGTTTTTTGCTTACACTCAGGAGAAAGTTGTTTAAGCAATGCCAACTGTTAAAGCAAAACAAATCATTTTAACCTCTCTGAGTCCTTTGCCGTAAAATGAGCAAATTCCATTATTTGAGAATATCTAATAAGATAATGATATGAAGAGCCCTATAAACTGTTTTCCCTACCTGAAGTATGTATTTGCTTAATATATATCATTCACAAGCTAGACAAGGATCAGAAATATCTTCTTTTGGGACTTCCCTGGTGGCGCAGTGTTAAGAATCCACCTGCCAATGCAGGGCACACAGGTTCGAGCCCTGCTCTGGGAAGATCCCACATGCCGCGGAGCACCTGAGCCCATGCACCACAACTACTGAGCCTGTGTGCCACAACTACTGAAGCCCGCGCACCTACAGCCTGTCCTCTGCAATGAGAAGCCAGCGCACCACAATGAAGAGTAGCCCCTGCTCGCTGCAACTAGAGAAAGCCCACACACAGCAACAAAGACCCAAAGAAGCCAAAAATAAATAAATATATATAAAAAAGACATATCTTATAAAATGTCCAGAAAAGAATTAAAACCCTCCTTTTTCCCTAGATCATGCAACTTCATCTTTATAATAACATGGAGAAATCAAAGACTCTTGACATGTTCACAAAGGACTTGTATATAATGAAATTTTTGAGAAACTCTAGGGGAAAAAGTTATAATTAGTCTGGAGAAACAACAATGTAAAACTTACCAAACGTTCTAATCTTGCTAATATATGTCACATAATAAATCTTAAGGGAGAAACTAAAGCTGATCTCTAATTTCTTAATATCTACTCCCATTTCTACTTCTTGATTATTTGTTTTTTCATCAATCTACTTATCTTTTATATTTAAGGAATAGTCAGAAAATGGGTTTGAAAACTGAGCATTATAAGTAGAATGAATTATGACATGAATTAAATGACAATGAGAACATATTTAAATTTTAGAATTCTATAAATAATTAGAATTACATTTTCTGATTCCATGGACAATGAGAAAAATTTTCCTTAACTTTATGGGTTCAATTACACTTATCTTAAAACTCTTGGGAAAAAGATCTAATTCAACCTTTAATTTTTATTTTTTTACATTTTACTGAAGTATAAGTTGATTTGCAGTGTTGTGTTAATTAAATCAATCTTTCAAATTTGGTAACAACAATTAACTTCTTACCAAAGGTCACTTTAACAAAGTGTTAACATGTAAAATTTTAATAAATATTTTTGTTTGGGCTTTAATACCACTAGTTTTTTGACAAACTCAGTATATCCTAGTAACATTTAACCACTGAAAATCGTACCAAATATTGATTCTTTACTACTAGCTAGACTCTAAGGACCTCAAGACAAAGACACCTTTTAGGACAAACATGAGCTCATGGGAACATACTGATTTATCTCATAGAGCACATGGCCCTACGTTTAGCAGCAAGACCTTTCCCTTGCTCTACACCATTGATATCCATGGGCAAGGGCAGGCAAGGGGCACCATGCAGCCTCTTGTAAAGGGAAAAATTTATGTCTCCTTTTCAATGGTGTTGGCCACCTGGCTTCCAGCCAATCCAATATAAACATCACCATTCATGAAGTGCTGGAAAATTCCTTGTCTTCTGTGAATTCCAGACTTTTGAAAAGGTCAAAATTCTATTTGAAAAGAAGCAAATCATTATATTTAAGAAGGCCCAGAACATAGAAATATCACACAGTATAAGTACAATACTGACAAATGATCCAAAATACTCTACTGTAGTAGACGTGAAAATCTACGCAATAATAGTGGCCATTTGAGGGTGTTTGCTATGTATTATATCATCCCATTTCCTTCCCACAAAAATCCTGTAAGTGGTTATGAACCATATTTTGCAGGTGAGGAAAGTAAATTTAGAGAGGTAAACTGGCAGAGCTAAGATTATAAAACTCTGGTACTCTTCTAATACTATGGCCTATCTACCATTAACTCTAGAACATGGGTAATGACATTAACTGTTTGAAACTAGCCTATTCCTTTGGAAATACTTTTTTTAATGTATGCTACAATTTTAGTTGATACCTTCCTTTATTTTCCAGGGGAACTGTTTTTTACTTTCCCCTCCTTAATCTCTATAATAGTGACACTATTGCTTAAATACACCTTCAGTCTCTTAAGTGTTCAGGAGACTGAAAAATATAATAGGAAAGAATTTATAGGATCAAATAATCTGAGTACAAGCATCTTCTATTTGTTCAAGAGACTGCAAAATATAATAGGGAAGAATTTATAGGCTCGTCTTAAATTAAATACTCTGAGTATAAGCATCTTCTATGGAAGTTCATCCATGCTATTTTCTTTTGATAAAATTCTCGAACGTCTACCAAACATTTCCCTGACTGCCAGAGACAGGACCCCTTTCAGTGAGAAAGCTAGGAGGAAATGCTGTTCCATCCCCTGATATGAATCTTACAAGCAGGCCAAATTGGCCAGCAAGTTGACACCCATCCTAACAGAGCAAGAGATCAAACACTGACTAACAGTGTGGAGACCCAGACCTTTAGAGTATTCCAAGACGTCACCCTCCTCTGTTAAAAATTTAAGACAATTCCCCAGGATGCAATACACAGGGATTTGTGTGGTTCATGGGGAGTCTGGCAGCACAGGTACAATTTCTTTGTAACCATTTATCTAAAGTGGGAATCAGGGCGCTGGAAAGGGAGACAGTTATCCCATCACATAAACGCAAAGAACAGAGGTCAAAGGCCAAGACCCCATCTCACTGACTCTCCGAACATGTGATCAAAGTCAGTCTTCCAAATTATTACAATTTAGTCATTTTCTTTACCACATGAATTTCAACGTATCATTTAAACTACAGGTTTCATTCGTGAAACCAGCTATCAAGATACAGGCTACACTCATGCATATACACTGAAAACTTAAGTACCAAAACAGGCCAGGGGCTCTAACTACAACTAGCTTTGACCTTAAGGATTGAACGGATGGTAATCAGACAGATCATCTGTAATCCAGCAATCTGCAGGATTTAGACAATTTCTGATCTTGAACAAGTTATGGCAATGGCTTTGAAATCCAGTTCTGTTTCACAAGGTGAAACACAGGATCTTTGGAAAATCAGGTTCAATATTTGAATGTTAAATTTCCATGTTATTTTAAAAAATAAAACTGAACTTGATGTGACCTAGTATTGAAAAATAATAGCACCATGGAGTCAAAAGACTATCTCTGAGCTACTACAGGAGCTCAGAGGTAAAAACAAGGACATTCACATTTTAAATGGAAAAAACCCTCAGCATTTCCTATGTAAGCAGAACGGTTAAACAATGAAACAACTAGTTAAACCATCAATTTGGCTAAATGATTTTTACTGAACAAAGCAAATATAGGATGTCCCTCTTCAAAGAACTGGAATAAAATAGGCTGCCAACATTTACTGAGAACCTGCTGTGGTCCAGCACTGTTCTGAGAGTTTCACTCAACGTAATCCTCAAAATAGATGGGTACGAGTTCCCATTTATCCCCATTTAGAAATAAGGAAGTAAGCACAGATGAGATACATGCCTCGCCCAGAATTACATGGTTAGGGAGCAGCATATTTTGTTCTAAAATCAATACTGAAAAGTCTGACAGAGAAAGACAAGTATATGATATCACTTGTATGTGGAATCAGAAAATACGATACAAATGAACTTATTTACAAAACGGAAACAGACTCAGAGACATAGGGAACAGACTTATGGTTACCAAAGGGGAAGTGGGGGAGGGATAAATTAGGAGGTTGGGATTAACATATACACAATACTATATATAAAATAGATAAAGAACAAGGACCTACTGTGTGGCACAGGAAACTATATTCAATATCTTATAGTAACCTACAATGAACAAGAATCTGAAAAGGAATACACACACACACACACACACACACACACATATATATATACATATGTGTGTGTATAACTGAATCATTTGCTGTATGCCTAAAACTAACCTGACATTGTAAATCAACTATAGTTCAATTAAATAAATAAATAAATAAAATCAATACTGAATAAACATCATAATATCTGACGATTCAGAAAAGAGTAGAATATCTAGTGCTGAATGCAGAGCACTCTTCCTGAGTATGTGCACACAGGCAGACATGACCCTTGCCCTGGGATCATCCCTGGGAGGGACAGTGCCACCAGTAAACCCCCCGGGGATGGGGTAAGAGGGCAGGGTCTAACTCCCAAACAGCAGGCTTCCTGGATCCGGACAACTGGAAGGAACACGAAAACTACAAGCTGACTGAGACAACATCAAATTATTTTCTATGACAGCATTCACATCTTTAAAACATTTTAGAAGAAAAATACGTAAAAATCTCATCCTGCTTTTCCCCACTTTCCCAAAAATGAGGCAAAATTTACAAATACATATCCTGCATAAACGTTTAAAATATGCTATCCTAATCAATGTAAATTATTACACAATCTACAAAACATTCGAATGGAGACTCAGGTGATGGGGAGTGAGGCAGCCCCCAGACTCCACAAGCGAAACTCATCCAACAAACACATGATAGGAGGGTTCATCGCACACTGGGGACAGAAGAACACTTAGGACAAAATCTTCCAAGCAAAAGCAGAGACCAAAACTGGAAAATCGGGAAAAGACTGGACCGAACGCGAAGGAAAGCTGAAGTCTAATCAATGGTATGAACACAGTACAAAGAAAGAGACGCCACAGGACCTACTGGAGAAGGTCAGAAAACCCACTGAGAGCCCGAAGAGCAGGCAGGTGCAGTGGTCACCAGCCATGCAACCAGGAAGGGGGCCTGAGCAGCTGCCCCAAACCGACTGGGGGCTGAGCAAGGGCAGCCTGGGCATTAAGGACAACAGGGACAGCGATGGTGACAACTAACTTTTACTGTGCACTGGACTCTGCCCTTTACGTACATTACTTCATCTAACCCTTCCACGAAATCACGAGGCACTATCCCTATTTTACAGATGAGGACACCAAGGCTCACAGGAGCTCAGTCACTTGCCCAAGGTCATCACATGGTCACTGCAGAGCCATGATCTGAACACTTCACAGTCTATGCTCTGCTACCCATTAAAATACTATACCTGTAAAGATTGCTGAGAGAAATTAAAGGAGATCTAAATAAATACTGCATTCATGGATCAGCAGGCTCACACTGGTAACATTCAATTTCCCCCAAGTGACCTAAAGACTCAATACAATCACAATCAAAATCACAGCAAACTTCTTTATGGAAATGAACAAGCTGATCAAAAAATGTATATGGAGAAAGGAATAGAAAAGCCAAAACAATTTTGTAAAAGAACAAAATCGTACGACTTGTGCTACCTAATTTCAACACTTAATAAGCCTAGAATCATCAAAATGGTGTGGGAGTGGCATAAAATTAGGCACACGGATCACTGGAAAAGAACAGACCAGAAAGACCCAACCATCCGTGGTCAATACATCCTCAACAAAGGTGCCAAGGTCACCCAGTGGGGGAAAGATAGTCGTTTCAACAAATGGTGCTGGAACAACTAGCATTACGTACCCAGCACCATACACAAAAATTAATTCAAAATGAAAAGAATGTGTATATATGTATAACTGAATCACTTTGCTGTATAGCAGAAATTAACACAAGATTGTAAATCAACTATACTTCAATAAAATTAACTTGTAAAAAATTAATTCAAAATGGACCATAGTTCTAAATTGAAGAGACAAAATTATAAAACTTTTAGAAGAAAATATGGGTGAGAATCTTTATGATCTTGGGTTAGGCAAAGACTTCTTAAATATGACATCAAGAGATGAACCACAAAAGAAAACACTGATTAACTGGACGTCATCAAAATAAAAAATTTTGCTCTTCAAAATGATCTATGTAATTCCCACTTCCATGTACAGCACAGCTCTCCTATAGCTTTTCTGATGGGGAGAATCCAGCACAAAAGTCCAATCCACCTGACAGCTGGATTATTTTCACTGTACATTAATAAACTGACATTCTGGTTTACACATCAGTGTCCTGAAAGTTCATTCACCCAGAAAAAGTCATTCTCCCTGGGCGGGGAGCATGAATAAGACTCAGTTTCTACTCCCACAAAACTAAACCTAGACCCTGGGCTATGATGCCTTCATCCGAGTAACAGCCTAATTACTCCTAGGCCACCCACCCAAACCTAGTAAAGTCTCTCTCCCTCTATCTATTTTTTAAGTATAAGAAACAGTACTTTTGAAAATCTGTACTTTGTTTAAGAAATCAACTGAACTTTCCCACACTGATTTTTTTTTTTCCAAAGATACAAAAAGTTTGCTTAGGTCTGTTGGAAGAATTAACACTTGCTACTAAATGCTCCAGCAAGTCTGGGAACAAAAAGGACAAAGAGAAATGAATGGTTTGAGATGAAAACAAAGAAAACCATAATCACGAATTAACAAAATCCAAGACAGTGGAGGAAAAAACCCTTAAAATACGCTTTCCATAATTATAAAGAAATAAAGGATAATACTTTGTGATAATTTCCTAAATTAAATAATGAAATTATATGCAATTGAATCTAACCAACATTTTTTAATAAATAAAACTACAGATGTGGCTACTTAGCCTGAAATATCATTCTATTTACTAACTGCTATTCAAATTATATATTAAAATGATTTCCCATAACCAGTAAGAAAGTCTACCTTAGTCAGCTTTAACTGAGAGATTAAAAACAATGAACCACTGATATTTTTATAATTAGCAGATGAAACACAATCTAATAATAGACACTGGACAACATTTTCTACCACCTGCTAGTAGTCTGTGGTTATTAGTCAGTGATGAAGATCTCAATAATTTCTGAATAATGGTTGGTTGGCAAATGTGTTACATGAGGCCCAACACGGCGGCAGATGCCGGACTGTGTGATGTGGGTCCCTTGGTG
The DNA here is from genome assembly GCF_005190385.1 of Monodon monoceros. Classification (NCBI taxonomy): domain Eukaryota; kingdom Metazoa; phylum Chordata; class Mammalia; order Artiodactyla; family Monodontidae; genus Monodon; species Monodon monoceros. Next base: position 43,747,885 of record NW_021703780.1, read on the forward strand.
CTGCATGGCCCTCCCCATCACCCACCGCCCTACAAGACCATCTAGGGGCCAAAGCAACAGCTGGGACGCAGAATGGTGTGATGACCACCTCTATCCACTGTTGGTCACTCCTCCCAAATCCCTCTCTTGGGAGACACTAATCCCTCTTTTGCCCCCATGACTTGCTGTTTTCTGCCCTCCCTCTAGGCTCCAGGACACCACCCCACCCCAAATTCCTTCCATCTCTCCCCTTCAAGGCAGTCTCCCCAGTCACAAGCATGCAAGGAATGGGGCGGCCCCAGGGCACAGCCCTGCACTGCCTCTCCCTGAGCAAAGCTAACTTCTAGAGGGTTCCAGCATCTTCTCCAGAGTCAGGGTGCTGTCTGAAAGGGGATATACAAACCTTTCAGGACTACATTAAACAACCCTGTTTCCCAGCCTAGCCATCTGGGTGGTAGCATAAATCAAATTTTTAAATATTGCCACCTTATAATTAATGTATTATGCAGTAAAACATTAGAGGGCTTCCCTGGTGGTGCAGTGGTTGAGAGTCCGCCTGCCAATGCAGGGGACACGGGTTAGTGCCCCGGTCCGGGAAGATCCCACATGCCGCGGAGCGGCTGGGCCCGTGAGCCATGGCCGCTGAGCCTGTGCGTCCGGAGCCTGTGCTCCGCAACGCAAGATGCCACAGCAGTGAAAAGCCCGCGTACCGCAAAAAAAAAAAAAACATTAGAAACCCAACAAACTACAGCCTCCAGTATACCATCCCTCACAGCTCCACTTGAAAGGAAAAAATGCAAATGATTTAAATACAAATTATTGTTAGTGGATGTCAGCAAACATTTAGTTTAACCTCCCACCTTCCACATGGACAGCTGGTAAAATCACAGTGAATGTTCCAGAGATAACTCGTCCTCTGCCAACATAAAGCGTCAGTGATGTTTACCACCTTGAATTAAGGAACACCAGGAGAGAGATCATATTTTAAATAGTTCTTCAATCACAAGAGTCTAACTTTTAAAAATCTTTTCTCTGCTTCACGTTTACATAAGAAATTCCAGGAACCACTTAAATTCTGCAAACTTTTAGGAATTTTAAACATGTTTATAGATAAATATTACTTCACTTTCTTACATGTTTGCCTCCCAGGAGCACTTAATATGTTAGGTTACAGAAAATAAAAGAATGACAACCTGTACTTTCAGTAAACAGCTAAAAGAGCATATTTTAGATATTATTGATACATTAATATCAATATTTCTGTACAATATGAGATCAGCCCCACCAGACATCGTGGCATTTCATTAGTAATACACTGAGATTATAATGTCAGTTATTCATTATATACTCAATTCTAAACATCCTAATTCTAAGGAGTTTCTTTTTCAATGATGGGTAAACGTTTGTGTATTCTATGTTTAAAAAATCCTGTTTTCCTAACTTTTAAGAACCAAATCATTTGTAAACCCCCGTCTGAACTATGTGATCATTGCAATGTTAAAGCAGGAAGGAACATTAGAGGTAACCTAATACAATCTACTCACCAGACACACTAACTACAACCACCAAAAAAATAGTTAAATGATGTGTCCAAGGTCTCACAGCAGGGAAACAGCAGCAACTGGATAATTCTAGGTATCCTGACTCCAAGTGGGTTTTTGGTTGTTGTTTATTTTTAACTGAAGTATAGTTGATTAACAACGTTGTATTAATTTCTGCTGTACAGCAAAGTGATTCAGTTATACATATATATACATTCTTTTTTTATATTCTTTGCCATTATGGTTTATCATAGGATACTGAATATAGTTCCCTGTGCTATATGTTAGGACCTTGTTGCTTACCCATTCTCTATGTAATAGTTTGCATCTACTAATCCCAAACTCCACTCTATCTCTCCCCCAGACACCCCCCTTGGCAACCACAAGTCTGTTTTCCACGTCCCTGTTTCTGTTTCATAGATAAGTTCATTTTTGCCCTATTTTAGATTCCATGTATAAGTGGTATCATATGGTATTTGTCTTTCTCTTTCTGACTTACTGCATTTAGTATGATAATCTCTAGTTGCACCCATGTTGCTGCAAACGGCATTATTTTGGGGTTTTTTGTTTGTTGGTTTGTTTTTTGGCTGCACCACAAGCCATGCAGGAATTCCCTGACCAGGGATCGAACCCATGCCCCCTGCAGTGGAAGCACAGAGTCTTAACCACTGCACCACCAGAGAAGTCCCCTTTATGTTTTTTTTTATTCTTTTTTATAGCTGAGTAATATTCCATTGTATATATATACCACATCTTCTTTATTCATTCCTCTGTCAATGGACATTTAGGTTGTTTCCAAGTTTTGGCTATGGTGAATAGTGCTGCTGTGAACATAGGGTGCATGTATCTTTTTGAATTATAGTTTTGTCTGAATATATGCTCATGAGTGAGATTGCTGGATTTTACACTAGCTCTATTTTTAGTTTTTTGAGAAACCTCCATATTGTTTTCCATAGAGGGTGCACCAATTTATATTCCCACTAACAGTGTAAGAGGGTTCCCTTTTCTCCACACCCTCTCCAGCATTTGTTGTTTGCCAACTTTTTAATGATGGCCATTCTGACTGGTGTTAAGGTGATACCTCATTGTAGTTATGATCTGCATTTCTCTAATAATTAGCAATGGTGATGCCTATTGGCCATTTGTGTTTCTTCTTTGGAGAAATGTCTATTTAGGTCTTCTGCCCATTTTTCAATTGGGTTGTTTGTTTTTTTGTTGTTGAGTTGTATGAGCTGTTTGTATATTCTGGAAAATATACAAACAGCGACCAACAAGGGCTGACTCCACGTGGTTTATTTCTCCTGCTACATGGTATGTCTAATTAAACAGAATAAGAGGCAGCCCTCGTCTGGCTGGACAACCTCCAATTTACAGGGACCCTCCCCAGCAGGAAGCCCTGCCTCCCCTGCAGCTGCCAGGGAGAAGATGCGGTGGGGGACACATTCCCAGCCCCAAGGAGGCAAGAAGCACTGGGCCCTGGGGGGGCGTCTCAGGTGGCAGACATGGGGAGGGGTCAGAGAGGAGCCAGCCCTTCTCCACCTGCTCCAGAAGGACCCAGGCTGGCTGGCTGGGCTGCAAGGCAGGGCCACGCATCCAGGTGTCTGACTAAAAATGGAACTAAGGGTCTGCTTCTCCCATAGAAACACAGGAGGCAGTAGCACCATCAACAGGCTGCCCTGGTTTCCTCAACAGCAATAAGGAACCGTGCAAAGGTCCAGAAAGTGAATTTAACAAGAAACTTGGAAACAAACCCATCTGTTAATATGTTAGGTTACAGAAAATAAAAGAATGACAACCTGTACTTTCAGTAAACAGCTAAAAGAGCATATTTTAGATATTATTGATATATTAATATCAATATTTCTGTATAATATGAGATCAGCCCCACCAGACATCGTGGCATTTCATTAGTAATACACTGAGATTATAATGTCAGTTATTCATTATATACTCAATTCTAAACATCCTAATTCTAAGGAGTTTCTTGTTCAATGATGGGTAAACGTTTGTGTATTCTATGTTTAAAAAATCCTGCTTTTTAGATACTGAATGTTCTTTAAAGAAAAAAGGGGGGGTCTACAAGCTGGTAATGAAGCTGTCAACTTCATTCTCCCCTTTACCAGGTAAACTCAGTGACCTGTCAGAGGACGCCTTCATTGTCAGAATCTAATACATCAAGTTCAAGGTTCTGTTGCAAACAGACAAAAGCACTTACTTCTCTAATAGATAATGTGATTAGGAAGACAAGCTCCTTGGTAAGAAAACAACAAATACAGCACTTCTTAATGATTATGGTGATGGATACAAATCTAAGAAAAGTCCTCAGCAGATATACAATGTGGGAGGCATATCTTTTAAACAGTTACTTAATTTCATTTATTTTTTTAATTGAAATATAGTTGATTCACAATGTGTTAATTTCTGCTGTACAGCAACGTGACTCAGTTATACATATATATTTTCTTTTTTATATTCTTTTCCATTATAGTTTATCACAGGATATTAAATACAGTTCCCCGTGCTATACAGTAGGACCTTGTTATTTATCCATTCTATGTATAATAGCTTGCATCTACTAATCCCAAACTCCCAATCCATCCATCCCAAGCCCCCGTCCTCTCGGCAACCACAATTCTGTTCTCTACATCTGTGAGTCAGTTACTTAATTATTTTTTTTTCGGTATGCGGGCCTCTTACTGTTGTGGCCTCTCCCGTCGCGGGGCACAGGCTCCGGACGCGCAGGCTCAGCGACCATGGCTCACGGGCCCAGCCGCTCCACGGCATGTGGGATCTTCCCAGACCAGGGCACGAACCCGTGTCCCCTGCATCAGCAGGCAGACCCTCAACCACTGCGCCACCAGGGAAGCCCAGTTACTTAATTTTAAATTAAGCTTTTCTTTTTAATTGCTTAGAAACTAAAATTACACTTTTACAAATAAACTCCTCATATAATACTGTAAATCAACTATACTTCAATTAGATATAAAATAATAAAAAATAAGTAAAAGAAACTCAAATGTTTTTACCTGCTTTAAAAAAGATCATAACTAATTCTAATTAAGATAAGAATTTACTAATAGGTCTAAAATTTTTTTCAGAAAAAAGTCTAAAAACAGAAGAAAATGTAACCCCAAAACACAAACTATATTCCACAAAAGGAGAAAAAATCCTGATGTAAGGCTGATAAGGGGCAAAATTTTTCAAAGGGCAAATCTAAACCAAAATCTATCTGCCAAAAAAATAACTTCTAATCTTCTAAAACACTTATGCTAAATAAAGTTGACTAATGTTTTAAATATGGGACATCATCGAAGACCTCAAATTCTTCTGTGAAACACTGAATAGAAACAGTTACAACATGGTCTGAGTATCTTCAAACCTCAGAATAACATACATTTAAACATCTCTTGATGCAACTATACTCGCTTCATTTGAGCTGTTCACTTATGAAGCAAATATTTTTAAATCCTATTTTAATATATTTAATTCTTATGCTACTTAAATATGTATTTGCCTAAACAAACTACAAACACTAAAAATATTCCAGCTCTTTTATCCCTCAACAGCCAATCTTCTCAAATAACATAAATGAAATCACTGTCTTTCATTACTCATTTTTTAAAGTTGTTGAGACTAAACATGCTTTCTGTATCACTAACTCAAGCTGGTTCCCAAAGAGAAAATAATTAAGGACATGAATATAATTGTGATGATATCAACACACAAACTAAATCACTCATTATGATTTATTATTACATTTATTATGTAAATATAAGTGAATACAGGGAAAGTGTGCTTCTACATGACTTCATTTTTGAAGTATAAAATTCATGTCTGTGAAAAATGAGCAAAGAAAATGAGCTATTTCACTTTAAATTTTACTTTTACTGTTACACAGGGTATTTCTATGTGAAATACGACGCTGTGTCTCACTAAATAAACAAGAAGCAAAAAGCACTCTTTGATCAAAATCCTTCCACAAATGGACGGATTGAGAGAATGACAGAATGCTTCTATTTGGGGCTGTCACTGCATTAAAAATGAGTAGAGAACATCCTGGTGACAGAAGCGGCACCTGCCACTGACAGTCCTTCCAAGCAGGATCTGACCTATTCAGTCCATGACGGACCAGAGAAACACTTTACTGCCACCTCCCCTTCAGCCCTGCTCACAACAGCACTTGTCAACAACACTCACAGCTGTGTTCTTTGAAAAAGAAACCCTAACTGACCACACAACACAACTACCCAAAGCAAACCCTGAACAACGGGAAACCAATCTGATATCAGCCAGAATCTAAGAGGACTCCAAGGCTGATTCTAGAGGTATATTTTGGTCAAGGTATCTCATGCTATCCTAAGAAGCTGAGTTGCTCAATCAAAATATTACTGAACAAAAATAGGGGCAACATATACGCTGCAAGGTTTCATCTGTTTGTTTAGTGATACCCCCACCATGTTCCAAAAATGATTTGAAGTTACTTACAAAATTACAGCAAGACATTATAAAACAGAAGTGGGACTGGGGTAGAGACAGCAGTGTAGGCAGGAGATACGGGGGCAGGAATCACCACTCTGCCACTCGCTACATCCCCGTGTGACCTCGGGAGATGCTGGGCCGGTCCCTCACCCTCTCTGCATACCCATTTCCTCATCTGAAAAATGGGAAGGATGAAACGTACCTGGTGGGGCCATTGTGCAAAATAACATGTGTAAAGCATCTAGAACAGTGCCTGGCAAGTCGTATCTTTTACAGAAATGTCAGCCTAGGGAGGAAAGGTGGGGAGGGAACAAGACTAGGAACAGAAAACAATCCATATATAGGACCAGCGCACACAGCCCTCTCTAATGTGCTATGTAATAAGTCGTATTTTTATTTTATCCATACTTACCATTGAAACAAGGTATAAAAATTCAAATTTAAAACTGTGGGCATTTGTACCCATCCTATTGCTACAGGACAAGACAGCTTTAGTATATGATGTCTTGACTGGCCAAATCAATTAAGTAAGCACTGTCTACAGCTGACATGCGTTTGCCACATCTTGCCAAAAAGGAGTGTGACTGATTCAGGCAATTCTGACAGCACAGTGGGAGTGCTCCACTTTTAGAACTGGGTGAAAGGTCTGTGCACATGCCCTTTGAAGACGATCCCCACAAAGAGGAATGGAAGATCCCCTGAAGCCCCAAACCAGGCACCTCCACCTCTCCTAACTTGAGGGCTTGAGGCCACTGCTGAGGACAAGGGGAGTGCAAATGAGGTTGAACTGGAACAGCGAACCCTGAAAGTAAACTATAAAATATTGTAAACATCCGATTTCCCACTCTTTAGGGAACTCTACTCAATACTCTGTAATAACCTATATGGGAAAAGAATCTGAAAAAGAATGGATATATGTATACGTATGTATAACTGAACCACTCTGCTGTACACCTGAAACTAGCACAACATTGTAAATCAACTCTACCCCAATGTAAAATAAAAATTAAATTAAAAAACTAATAAAAAATAAAAAAATATTTTAGTCAATGACTCAAATAATAGTATCAATTATATTAAAATAAAAAGCACTGCAAAGTCACTATATAAAATGTATTTTAACCTATTAACAAATATTTGCTAGCATCTAAACAGATACAGACATTCAGGACACAATAATTCCTTCATCTGATTTAGGTGCTGGGTAGTAAAATGACCGAAGGTTAAGGCCTCCTGCCCCAACCCTGAACAAAATGAGGACTGAGTAGTTTACTTCATCTTTCTTTCTTCCTCTGCTTTCCATGAGAATTTATGGTTCCAATAATAAATGTCTGTACAGGGCATCCCTGAGTTTTGATCACAGGGGTAACTTTAGGAGAGAGAAATTAACACCCTAAAAGGTCTCATCCATGTCACAGGCCCACTCCTTTCTCCCTAAAACTGCCTGCTGACTTCGCTCCAGTTTTTTATCACCTTTTAATGAATTCAGTTCTCTAACAAAGTCACAGGGAATGTGGTGTTAATGAACGGATGGAAATTTATGATCCCTGGGAAACAGCTTACCTGATATTTTTTAGCATCCCATAAAGCCAAATGAATGCGGAAAGAAGCTCACTACTCCTGCAGGAGGACAGTGAGACCCGCGTCTCAACAGCCCCTTAGACACACCCTGCTTCACAAGGAGAGGAGGCTGCCTTGCCTTCACGTTACACAGGTCAAGCACAGTGAGCTGGCAGAGCCCCCAAGAGCTGGGTCACATGTGACAGCCCTCACCTGTGTCCCACAAGCATCATTACAGGCCTGCACATTGACGTGTGGCAACAGCCTCCAGTAACAACCATGCTGGTTGCTCGTTGGCCTCCTGGCAGTTTATCAACAGGTCTCACCTATAAAATAAAGGGCCAAAAGAGTCCCCCACCTGTGTGAGGGCTCGCACAGGTCGGTGAGCAGGAAACACTCAACAAGCCTCGAAGTTCCCCGTCTGTTAGTCTATGTCTCCCTTAATTTCAAATGTCGTAGTTCCAGAAATATATTCTAAGTAGAAGAAGAAACGGTTTATTTTGCTTTTCAGATGAAGATGAAAGATGTTCTTAATATATACGTATTTGGATAACTGAAAAGCAATTTCTGAGAATAAGACTTCTGATGCGATACTGCAGGACTGATGTTTCATTTTTTTTCAATAGCCTTAGTATTTTATCACTAAACTCCAAATACCAATATTTCCAAACTCCATAATTCCTTTGAATATTTTCCCCCATTTTAACTCAAAACAGCACAGTGCACATTAGCCATATTTGTCAAACATTTTTAAATTTTTTTAAATTAATTAATTAATTTATTTATTTGTGGCTGCATTGGGTCTTTGTTGCTGCGTGTGGGCTTTCTCTAGTTGTGGTGAGCGGGGGCTTCTCTTGTCGCGGAGCACGGGCTCTAGGCGAGCAGGCTTCAGTAGTTGTGGCGTGTGGGCTCAGCAGTTGTAGCTCGCAGGCTCTAGAGTGCAGGCTCAGTAGTTGTGGTGCACGGGCTTAGTTGCTCCGTGGCATGTGGGATCTTCCTGGACCAGGACTTGAAGCCGTGTCCCATGCATTGGCAGGCTGATTCTTAACCACTGCGCCACTAGGGGAAGCCCCTGTCATACTTTTTTTTTAATTAAATCATATTTATGTGTTAAAAGAAATCATGACGATTTTTCTAAAGGTTAGAGGACACCATCTCTGGTCTCCATTATGATCAACTAATATAGAAGAAGTTGTGCTATCTGGTATTTTATCAGAAAGTTCTAAAAATTTCTGTGGCAGGCAGAAAACTAAGATATCCACACCCTAATCTGCAGAACCTGTAAATACATTACCATCCATGGAAAAGAGAATTTGCAAATATCATTAAGCTAAAGGTCATGAGACAGGGAGATCAGCCTCCAATTACCTGGGAGGACCCAGCGTCATCCCAGGGGTCCTCACAGAGGGAGGGTAGATGTGACAAAGACACAGAGGTGGAAGTGGTTTGGCCATGAGCCAAGGAATGAGGGCAGCTTCTAGAATCCAGAAAAGGCAAGGAAACAGATTCTTCTCCCCTCCAACACTCAGAAGGGACAGCTCTGCTGACACCTAGATTTTAACAAGACCCACTTTGGACTGCTGACCACCAAGGCTGCTTGATAATACATGTGTGTTATATAAGCCGCTAAGTTGATGGTAATTTGTTACAGCAGCAGTAGGAAACTAACACCAGTTCCTTCTGGAGAAAATTGCCCTTTTTGCTTTTTAACAAGAACCAGTGCTATCTATCATGAAAGGAAGGGCGGGAGGGAGGAAAAGTAAGGGTAGGAAGGAAAGGTTCCTGCCTCCTGAGGACTCAGCAAAGGAAACAGGTACCGGAGTAAAGCATAGTGTTTTTACCTGTGATGGGCTAGTCTACGGCAGGAGGAGTGACTAGGACAGAACGAAGGAGAAGAGCCATTAACCTCTGCAGGATTTAACACCCCTTTTACTCTATCTGTGCTCCACCCTTCACCACCTCCCAAATGAATTACACTTAATAAGTAATAATTTTTCTTTTCAATTAGACATATTGCATAGTCAATCAGATACGTTCATCAACACAGAACTCAGAATAAATTAATATAACTTCAGCTTAAAAAAAAAAGAACTTGATAATCTGACCAACCTTATTTGGGAGGTTTCTGGAATACAGAGAAGGGTCCAGACCCCAAGAGTTTCAAGTGCTCTGATACGTAAGCCCCGACAGAGGGAATATGATTACCTTTCAGTAAATTGTATACTTTCTAAAGGAACCCGCTCCATGCCATCTCCCCCAGGTGCTGAAAAAAACAGCTTTCATTTTAATCGTAATGCATGTACACACTTGGGCTGGATCTGACCCCGGGTCACCATCATTCAATCAACGTTTGTCCCTTTTCCTTCTTCTTCCCCTTACTGCCTTTTCCATCTTCAGAAGGAAATACTACTGTAAGTCCCTGATTGCCCACACCAAGAGACGACAAGTCTATTAACATCACCAAAACGCTTTTTTCAAACCAACTCAAAAAGCTCTTAATTCCTAATCTCCAAAATTCAGCTGTCAGCACCAAAAACATTATTCTGATATGTTTCACCATATCTCGAGGTAATTCACAACATCCTTCAGAAGTCCCCGTGAGCTCAGAGGTGGCCAAAATTACATCTTCCAGAGAGAAGGAAGAGATGGAAAGCTGAGGAAAGACACACTGTGAAACATCAGTCTCTGAACAGTCCAGGGTGTACTGTGCATTCCTCAAAAAGGTTTGTAGATAAGCAGCTCGATGCATTAAAACTTCACTACCTGTAACCTAAAGGCTCTAGAAATTTCATAGCAATTTCTCATAATTCCACTAGGTCTCAAATTTAGGAATATCAATTTTACATACTGAAATTACATAAAACAGCATATACTGATTCTTAATTATAATTAAGAAAAAATCTGATTAGGCCTCCTCATCCTTGTTTGAACGCAGGGTTTTTTAATAATAAAATGTCTCTAACAATACAGTAAGAAACACGTTCCTGAAAATTTTCCTTTCTTTAATTAAGGCAACATTAGAAAATAGCCTTATATAAGGAAAAGGTCAAGAAATCTTTATATATGCTTCATTAAGACATGTAAAAAATTAACAGGAATAAAATGGTCTTTATGGAGCCCTGATCTGGGTCAGGCACTCTGCAAGGCTGGGACTGATAACACAGTGAGGAGAATGGACACTGTCCCTGCTTTCACTGCCCACAGGCCCTGGCCAGTTCTCATGAATTGCCTATTGAAATCACTGGGCTGTTTTTCTACTGGAGAGAGTGCTGCTTTGCTTGCTGATTTACATAAACACTTCATATATTAAAGACAGTAACACTTTATCATAAATGAAAATTCAAATCAAATCTAAACAATTACTGAAACAAGTCATAAAATAACTCTGAAGAATGAGTAGTTTTACTTAAAATTTATCATAGCTACGATGGCCTCATGTTCAAGAATATCTTTAACCTCAAGAGGCAGTATTGCAAGAGGGTTAAGAGGACAGGCTCTAGGAACAGGTGGCCTGGTTCTGAACCCCAGCTCAGCTACCCTCAAACCGTGACCTCGGCAATTACTACACTTCTATGTGCCTCCACTTTATCAACTGCATAATGGAGATTATCTAAGCACCTACTTCATAGGGTTAATCTGAAGATGACATAATTCATGCAGAACACTTAGACTATGCCCGGCAGATAGTATGTGCTCAATAAATGTTACCTATTTTCAGCAGGAGGTTAGCTTGAGTGAACTGCTGAATTTCCAGAATTTTGTTAGCCAATTGTTAACTACAGCCATCATTAAAAAATTAAATTACCTAAAACTACAATTAAACAAGTTACATTAAAACCAAGATAATAAATATTCACAACTTGTCACTTACTAATGATGTCACTACATTTTACTGTTTACATCTGTGGCACCTGCATGGTGGAAGCACCAGGTCATGGTGAGATACTATACCTCTCTTTCCAACTCTGCATTCAGTGATGTCAAGCTGGTACCCTGAAATCAATCATGGTGAAAATACTTACACCATGGAAAAGCACAAATGCTATAAATCAATACTTTATCCTGGAAGAATCAGTTGTCAAAAATTTACCAGCACACTACTGCCTGTTATTACAGATTTATTATAATAAATCATCTTTCATTTCTTTCCTTTTCACAGGAAAAAAAGAAAGGGTGGCAAATCAAAATGTTAGTTATCTCTAGTCTCCTTGTCCCTACGTGGTAGTGTGTATACAAACCTGACTGCCAAGTTCAGGTTCCTTTTCAAAACTCTGTCCCCAAAGAACCACACACCCTTGTGTATAACTATGCCAGCCTTGCCTTTTCTGCACTACCAAAGCCAGACGGAGTCAATATTCTTTAAAAATAACAGGACTAATTTGCCATGGTTCAATACGAAGGCCACCTTAAGGAGGTAAAAGTCAAGTGCCAAACCGTCATCAGATACAATCAATACATATCTGAAAATTGTTTTGACCTTCTGACATTACTTCGCAAGTCAAGTCAATATCAAACAGTCACTCCGCTGAAACACAAATATAAACTTCCAGAATAATGGTCAAGCACTCAACTGTCTCCCAACTGCTCAGTGTCTATCTCTGTTAGGACCTAATGCAATACAGGATAATGTGTTCAGAGGGACCAACTAAACGTTCCAATTCAAGCCAAAAGTATGGCAGAATCTACACAGCACAGAACAAAGCCTGCAAGAAAACAGGCTGCTGGGCCCTAAGACTCACACTACGTGGTCGGGCCCAGGAAGAAGAGAAGTACAGCACATGCATCTGGGTGCTTCAAAGTACAAAGACAGCATGATTAAGTGGGAAATGCTACAAAGTAGAATTCCTGGGCTCCAGTTCTAACTCTAGTTCTAACTAGTTCAAAGAGCTTAATATCTCTGAGCCCAATTCTTCTCAGTCATAAAATGCAAACGCTAAATGATGCAATCTCAGCTCTATGATTCTGCTCTATTTTTCTGAGTAAATGTGCTGTTGCTAAAAAAAGAATCCTTCCCTCCTCCCCACCTGACTATGGTAACATCCTTTTATTAAACTGACTCAAGTTTAAATATCACATAAATAGAAACATTTATGTTAATGTGAAAATACTGAAATCTATGTGTCATGTCTTCATTCTCTGGCTGTATAATGATACTCTCGTCTCAGGGTCATACTAACACGAAGGCAACACATGAACTGGGACCATGCTTTTTCCTTCCCAAACTTTCACCAGCCAAGTCCAGAGCACCCACCAAACAGAAAGAACATAATAAACGTTTAGATGAACTGTATATGCAGGACTTTGAGGGTTTTAAGTCTACATTTCTATAACCCATCTAGTTGTAACAAAAGAAAATTTATGCACAAGCTATATGCACATGAGCCTTCTTTAAAGAGAAAAGGAGGGCTTCCTGGTGGTACAGTGGTTAAGAATCCACCTGTCAATGCACGGGACATGGGTTTGAGCCCTGGTCCAGGAAGATTCCACATGCCACAGAGCAACTAAGCCCATGCGCCACAACTGCTGAGCCCGTGTGCCACAACTGCTGAGCCCGTGTGCCACAACTACTGAAGCCCTTGCACCTAGAGCCCGTACTCTGCAACAAGAGAAGCCACTGCAACGAGAAGCCGTGCACTGCAATGAAGAGTAGCCCTCACTTGCCACAACTAGAGAAAGCCTGCATGCAGCAATGAAGACCCAATGCAGTCAAAAACAAATAGATAAAATAAATAAATTAAAAAAAAATAAAAACAGAGAAAAGGAGGACCTTCCACCTCTGGGCACGATGGAGGAATAGGAACTGGGTTCATTCTCCCACTTGACACAGCTATATTTGTCTCTAAAAAGAGAGACAAAATTTATGGAACCACAGATTTGGACATTACACAATAGACAGAACAGTCAACAGTGATTTCTGAGAAAAGGGAAACAAACAAGGTAAGTCTTTATCACACCCCACCCCAGAGAACCGCGTGGAGTGAGTTTCCAGGCTACAGTGCAGGCGCTGGGGGAACTGGGGTCAGGGAGGGAGAAGGTGGTCTCCCTCAGAGGAGGAGACAGCTCACCTGAGGAGGTCAAGACCATCAGAAATTTCAGGGCAGAGAACAGGAAAGAGCTGCACAAAGGCCAAGTCTGGAGATACACAAGGGGTTGCATTTACCTGAGGTGTGTACATATGTATAAGGAAACTACCAGAGCCAGGTGAAGAACCACCAGAAAAGAGCAGGCAGAATGCAAAAGGGTGCTGCCTCAGTCGTGGGGAAAATAAGCCCTAGGCTAAAGCAGATCTGGTCCTGCCTAACAAAGCTTAAAAAGCAAACCTTAAAAGGGTCAGTCTATTCTGAATACTTAACTGTATCACAAACAAAACTCAAAAACACTTAAAAGAAGATTAAAAAAATTCAGCACCCAACTAAGTAAAATTAACAATGTCTGGCATCTACACAAAAAATTACCAGACATGCAATGAAGCTGGAAAATGTGACCATAATGTGGAGAAACAGTAATCAAAGGAACAGACCCAGAAAATGACACAAAAAGTAGAAGCAGTAGACTGGGATATAAAAACAGCTATTATTAATATACTCCACGTGCCCAAAAAGATAGGGAAAAGCATAAGCATATTAAGGAGAGACACAGAAGATACAAAAGAAGTGAAAAAAAACCCAAACTGACCTTCTAGAGATGAAAAATATACTGCAGAGCATTAACAACAGATTAGAAACTGAAAAGAAAGTATTAATGAACCTTAAGACAGAGTAACTCTATTTAGCTTTATTAAGAAACTGAATTCAGAAAATCTTAAAGCCCAAACACTCAATAGAAATTCATTCATTCAATCAGTTAAAACATGAAATAATTATTAAGCATTTACAATATTCCAAGTACCATGATAAGCACTAGAAATATTTAAAAGACTTAAAAAATATTTGCTATAGTTTCCCAACTTGCCAAAACTATTCAATACTCCCTTATGTGATGATCCTATAAACAAATATGCAATTCATTTTCCTCAGTCTCCCTGCTGTATATCTATATCATCTATTAGTATTAGGTATTCCCTTCTAACCCTGGGGTTATGTTATATTCCAATCCACAGAAAAAGAAAATGTTGTACTATAACAGGGCTCTCCTATAATTTCTGTATTCCTGCTTGTCAGAGAAATAAAACCTTATGAAAGAAGCTAAGAAATACAGGGCATGCTGGCCTCACCAGGTAAAGGGTGTAAGAAAGTCACTCAATGGATACTTTATTCATACTGCATATACAGCATTGTAATTGTTCCAGAATTCATCTTGCTGGTTTTCCCCAACAGACTGAGATCTCCTAAAACAAAAAGCAACACCATTTTTTTCCATCTTTGTGTATGTCATGGGCACTCAATACATTTTCAGATAATTTGTTAAATAAATGAGTAAAAAATGAAGCCATATAAGAAAACAAACAGAACTGTGGCTAAGGACAGCACTCCTTAGAGACCATGGTTCCATCTGCCTGACTATTTGAGTCAGCACCTTCTCGCCCCACTGGACTTTGCCTGCAAGTGTCTGATCAAATCAGATGCTAAGAATGATAGCTGAGGTCATAATGAACCACCTCAGCCATAAGGACCACACAAACCATAAGTCTGTAAATTGTTCGTGAAAGTGCCAGATGGTCTATTAAGCCAATGTCACTTAATACCCACAATGTTGCTCATAAATTATACCTGTCCGATTCACATGGAGGAAGCTATTCTCAAAAACCAGCACTGTTTCATCACATACATGCTAATATTTAATAATTTTCTTCTTTTAAACGTTCTACTTTATTTGTGATGGTATTTATTACAGAAGTAATAGCTACTTTTTTTAAATGTCAAATACCGAGATTGAAAAAAAAAAAATCTTAACCCCTGGAGTTAACCCTGTTAACAGTTCAGTTTCTAACCTTCATCTCTCTCCCTATGTTTCAGTATAAATTTTTTTCTTTTTCCTTTTTTTTAATAAAAATGCCATACACATTATTCCTCTGCCTTTTAATTTTTCTTAATAATACACTGGGGGACTTCCCTGGTGGTCCAGTGATTAAGACTCCATGCTCCCAGTGAAGGGGGCCCAGGTTCAATCTCTGGTTAGGGAACTAGATCCCACATGCCGCGACTAAGATCTTGCATGCTGCAACTAAAGGGCTCGCATGCCGCAACGAAGATCGCGTGTGCTGCAACTAAGACCCGGCACAGCCAAATAAATAAATATTTTTTTAAATAATAATAATACATCGGTAAAATGTTATGGGTCAATAATTAGACATCTAACTCATATTTTTTACTAGTTCCTTAACACTTCAAGGTACAGAAGTATCTAAATTTATTCAACTATCCCCTAGTCATTCAGGTTGTTTCTAGTATTTTGCTATCATAAACAATGCCACAATAAATATCCTGAATTCTACCTGTAGGGAAGATGCTGAAATTTGGGGTCACAGTAGGTGTGACTTCAGCAGCAACCTCCTTTCCACAAAGATGGTAATGAAGCACATGTCAGAAGCAATGCATGGAGTACTGTTGCCCCTCCCCCTCCTTGCCAGTCCTGGATGTTATACTAAATGCTTTTGGAAGATGGTAATAAGAATAAAAGTGGTTACTAACTTTAAAAATATACTGTTTCTAACTTTTTTCTAAAATCCTTTTAATTTCTCCCTAGACCTACCCCCGGTCAAAAATTTGCCAGTGAAAAGTTTACTATAGAAATTTACTTGTAAATTCCAAACAACCAACTTAGAACACATTTTCTCTTAAAAATGCTGTTTAAATAAAGATTAGATAACCCTGGTAGTACAAAGCTCTATTTTTAATTTTAAAAATAGTAAAACAACATTATTGCTGTACAACATACACTGACATTTTGGAGTCATTATCTAGAATAATTAAAATATATAACACTGGATCTATAAAAAATAAATTTTAATAAATACATACAATAGGCATGTTCCTATTGGAAACACACTTTCCAAATCACATCCTCCCAACCACATACTTGCCTGCTGCTGTCACAGGGGGGCTGAGGAGCCTGGACCAGCCAGTAGAAGCACACCTGAGCATACAGGGTATGGGGGATGTAAATGTTAAGTACACAGAACCAAAGATGGGCAATGGAGTCAGGCCACCATTCACCTAAAACCTACACCTCCAACTTCCCAGAATCACCAAGAGATAAGCTCCCTCTCCTCTTTCCATTCCCTTCCCTTCTACACACACACCCCCAACCCCCCACACACACCACATGCCCCTCTGGGGTGTGAGCAAACCCAAACTTCCCATCCCTTCCACTGCCGCTCCCACTCTGGACACAGACTAGAAATGAGGTCATAAAGCATCACCTCCTCCTCTGTCAGTCCTGATCCACAGCAGAAGTGATTGCCCCAGATGCCCACACATCCTCAGAAGGCAGGCCATGGGGAAGGGGCAAGAGTGGGAGTGGTCGGTGGCCCAGATCTGCCTGCCTGGAGCCTGAATCCTGTAGCTAACTAGGAAACAGCCAGGTATCCACAGGCTGACCCAAAGCTGCAGCCAAACTGTCACTGAACCTTTCAAAATGGAGGAATATTTTAACTTCATGTTATGAATCCAATCTATATTATGCCTAATCTCTTTCTTAAAGCTCCAGAACAGTGATGAGCCTGCTGCATGCAACTTATCTTCACTGACATCCCACTGGTCCCCAAAGTCCATAAACATCAAATGCAACACTGAAAACTCAGCATCCCTTTCACTGCATGTCTAGAATGACACTACCACACTACTTCTGGCTCCCTGGTGCTTCTACATTAATTTACTTACTAATTCTCTCATAAGGTATGGCTTTTTCAATAAGTGGCTTAGACATAGCCAATGAAAGCACCTCTTCTATCTACCAGCGAGCAGAAAAGGAGACAGAGTGGTGTGGAGACGCAGAGATCAGGAGACCTCAATGCAGATCTTGCTTTTCCCTCTGCTGATCCCCACTTCCCTGGACTTCAGCTTTCTCCAGTATAAAATGAAAGGAAGGAAAATCAGCACACTCACCATTTCTATCTTTTCTCTGTATCAACCACAAGCAATGGCAATTCTCAAAGATGGGCCGTTAAGAGAGCAGAATCAGGGTTAGATGCAGAACTGCAGTAAGTCCCCTACATAGGAACAAGTGCCACTCCAAGAGCGCATTCTTAAGTCCAATTTGTTTGTAAGTCCAACAAAGTTAGCCTAGGTACCCAACTAACACAATTGGCTATACAGTACTGTACTATAATAGGTTTATAATACTATTCACATAAATAATACATAGAAAACAAACAAAAAATAAACAAAACATTTTTAATCTTACAGTACAGTACCTTGAAAAGTACAGTAGTACCAGCTACATCACTGCTACTTTTACGCTTGCTTCTGGACATCCTGGGCTTGAAATAAAGATACTGTACTCTATACACTACTGTACAGTAAAGTACACAAAAGCACAACCACCTGTAGAGGATGCATGCACGTGACAATGTATGCCAGACACGTGAACTAGCTTACGTGACTGGATATATGAACACACGTTTGCATCTTTGAAACGTGTGTTCGTATGAAAGTTCGCAACTTGAAGGTTTGTATGCGGGGGACTTACTGTACAGTTCTGTTCACTGGTGGGGGGAGCGGTTAATGAGGGAAGAGAAAAACAAATCAAAACAGCTTAAGCAACTCCCCAGATTGAAGGCATTCAAAACTGAAGGCCACAGTCCCCAGTCCTGATGGGGGAGCTTCACCTCAGACTCAAAGAATGGGCAACCAGGAATTTTCTGTTCACGTTCATTCCCAAAGTGAAGAATTAAAAGTACAATAGAAATCTTCCATTTAACTAGAGATGGAAGAAGAAGCCTCGGAGGGGACGACATTTAGGCCTCTCTCAAGTTGTATAAGGCCATCATTTAACCAAACACTGAAGAAATGCAGAGCTAGACATACAAGTACAGCACACAGCAATTAAGACAGAGAACAGTTTTAAAACCTCCCAAAAAAGGTCATTTGCACACACTCGAAGGCACCAAGTTTACATATCATTAATGCATGTGAAGAAAGTAGAAAAAGGTTTTAAATTATGAATTTCTTCCAAAGTTCTACTTCAATCAATGTTACCAATAAACCTAGTCCCCCCAAATACTGCTAAATTCAGTACCATTAACAAAGAGTATAATCTTGAAGACCAGCACAAGTAATGAAAGGTAAATGCAATCAACGATTACAGCCTATATCAAAAGTCCTGAAGGCATTTTCAAAAGGTTTTCAAAAGGAATCAATAAGAGTTCCATACATAAATTAAAACTATGAATATGGTGATCATCTCAAATAAAAAATGACGTGGATGCCAAAAACAGTAAATGGAAAGTATGTCAGAGAGTGATGTCAAGGAGAACCAGACAGATCATCACATCAGAATAAAGTGATACGTCCACAACTCTACAAGAAAAATAAAAGACCACTGACTTCCTTATGTCGATCACCCTAAGGATCTAGCATACTTACTATCACACAAGAAACACTCAATGAATGTTTTCTAAATGAATAAATGATTAATTAATTCATTAAGGAAAGTATTATAGGATGAGGAGGCAATCATTCCTTTAATTTATAAGCGCATCCAATACTAGCTAGTTAATATCAAGATCCAGGAATAGAAACCAGATCTCTACATTATTAGTCACTGCTTCCTTTATTGTGGAATTTCTAGAATTCAGACTGATTAGAATTTTTTAATTGGATCTATAACTCAAGAATCTACTCAGTCATGAATTAGGCAGTATCTTATAAACAGTTAATTGTTAACTAGCTTATATAATCCATATGATTTCTTTCTGATCTTGAAAACTTCTATTTCTGAAGCTTGTAATTAGATCCAATGATACCAATGTAGTAATATTAACCAAATCCATCAGAATACAAAATTACTTAAATGGTGTCATGACATTATTTATTACTATCCATAACAGAATACATGCATCAGTCATTAAAAATATTTTGAAACAATATTTAATAGCATTAGAAAATACCATGATATATTAAGTAGATAAGCAGGATACAGTTTTACATACATGGTCCAAATTTTTAAATGTTACATATTAAGGAGAAAAGAGAAATGGAAAAGGAGAGGAACATTAATTAGTATACTGGATTATGGAACTACAGATTATTTTGTTCCCATTTTGTCCATTTCTTTATTTTCCAAACATGCTGACTAGTTTGTGTCACAGATTTTTCTTCTCACATTCCACACAAAACTTACATAGCTCCTCCTTTTCCACTAATACAGAAATTATACCTTTAGTCAATGGGATAGTTTTTCTGTCTAAACATAAAACCCTATAATTTTAAGAGCTGCTTCAATTAACAATGGAAGTAAAAGATAACAGAGTTTTTCCCTCAGGTACCTAAATCCCCAATAGCCAGCAAGAGAATTTTTCACTGAAGTTTATAGATTAAGGATAGCCCAAAACAAAGTTACACAAAAAAGGAACCTGTATTTATCTCCTTCCTAAATATAGATCTCTACGAATAATTCCAGGACATATTCAATAGCTGTTTACTTAAACTGAGACTATTCACCTCTCATCACATACATTACTTATAATCTATACGTTAATAATAAACTGTGAATGCATATAAAGATGGGCCACAATTACCAAAAGTAGAGGGCTCTGTGGACTGGCTGTCAGAATGCCAATCGGCCACCCGTCAATGCAATCATGGGAACCTAGTTTCCTTGGCTACAAAATAAGGGAACTGAGGCTTATGTTACCTATCTCAGAGAGGAGGCGTAAGAATGAAATTGTAACATGTATATAAATATACGAACAATATGCAAGGTGTTATAATTATGATCATCGATCTAACTCAGAATTTCCTACACCATGTTAAGATTGTCTCAATCAACAATGAAAACAGAACCATACAAAATCTATGGGATGCAGCAAAAGCAGTTCTTAGAGGGAAGTCCATAGCAATACAGGCCTTCCTCAAAAAACAAGCTGTCTCAATCAGTCTTTACATTTGTTGAGCCATGCCTAAAAGTTATTTCTCACGACTGAAGCCTCAGATTTGATAATATATTCATGGTATTGATAATATATTTGATAATATATTCAGAGTTCTTAAAAGCAGAGGATAAAATTTACAGCTTAACACTGATTACCTACAAACAAAATCTGTCTGGTTTAAAGTATTGATTAAATCATTATGATAATACTCTTCCCACAATGCAAAGCAGGAAGTGCAAGGTCAGACTGTGCAGATGAAAAGGCAGGTGCAGAAAACCCTCCACCAACACTGCCCATCCTCACCCACAACACAGAGCCTCCTCCCATTGTATCTGCCTCCCTTCAGATGCCAGCCCCACTCCTTAGACTTTTGGATGCTCGGCTAGGTCCTCTCTGAGGCTCTGACTTACACTGCGTGGAGCTGGCCGTGCATCCTCACCCATCTCTGCTCTTCCAGAGGCTACAGCCCTGTAGCCTGAGTTCCTCTTTTTCCACAGGCCCAAGTTCCTCTGAACATTTTTTAAGTATATGATCAATAACCATTTAGAATTAAACCACATATTTCAATTTGGTGAAGATCAATTTCTTGGCCCCAGTGCTTCCTCTCCGTCCAGCTTTCCTAAGGAAAGCTGATTAGAACATGTGATGGAGGCTTGGGGAGGGTGTAAGTGACACAGTAATTTGTGCAACTGAGCATGTAATCAATTAATTCCTGATGAGAAATATGAGAAAGATGAGGTTGGGAACAATATTGCTTGAATGTTTTCAATGAAAGACTAATTTCAAAAGTATTTTATTCTGTTTATTTTAATTCTACTGAAGCACAAATTTAAATTTCTATATAGTTTTCTAAATGGGAAAGCATGGAGATTAAGTACATCTGTTTTTCCACAAGAAATATAAAGCACCCTTGCATTTTGCTTTCTGTAATTTAGAATTCTTCAATCCTTCTTCTGTTCTTCAAAGAAAAGTATAAAGACTAAGATATCTGTAGTAACTAAGTTGTTCTAGCTTCTGAGATTGCTTGAAAGACACATTCAAGTAATACTACAAATGCCTTCATAACCATAAGCCCTCCCTTAAAAAGATTATAAAATTTACTCTATATGCAAAATCAAATTCTGAATTTCAACCACTTGGCTTTTTATCTACCAAGTATTTTCAATATTCTCTAGTTTCTGTTATGCAGATAAAGTTATCACAAAGATCACAAAATGAACAACCAAAACAGAAAATCACGTAATCTTGCTGTACCTCATAACTCACGGTTTCAAAACTCAAATATGACCATTTACCTGCTGCTTAATTCTAAGTGGTAACATAAAACTTTGTGTTATTAGACATTTTATATATATATAAATCACCATCACAAAAATTCTCTAAAAAATTATACAAACTACTATCTATGTAGCCCTACTTCTGATTACATTTTAAAAGAAGTAATTCAATATCCTAAGAGTTCAACTTTCCATATTTTGCAGGACCTGGACTACTAATGTCAGCCTATCCTTAAAATAGAACAGTTCAACTAATTTTAGACTCAAGTGTTATAAAGTGTCATAGCTGCCAGCGAGCCAGATACCTGAACTGTAGCAGCAGCACATGTAGATACACCAAAGCAAACTGTCAGATTGGTGAACTCTGAGCCACCCCATGCAAGTCCACATTATGAGGTCCACAGGGTGTACATACCCAAAACAAAACAGTACTTATAAATAACATGTCCATATGAAAGGAAATACCCAGGGCCTTATTTATTTAAATAATATCTATAATATGCAATGGTTCAAAGTGTCAAGAGGAGGTAAGAATATAAAAAGACTACTAACATATACACACTACTATATATAAGATAAATAATTGACAAGGACCTACTGTATAGCACAGGGAACTCTACTCAATATTCTGTAGTACCTATATGGGAAAAGAATCTGAAAAAGAATGGATATATGAATATGTATAACTCAATCACTTTGCTTTACTCCTGAAACTAATACAATATTGCAAATCAGCTATACTCTAATATAAAATAAAAATTTTTTAAATTTTGAAATGGAATTAAAATTTCAAAACTCAAACTTAATTAATAAAATTGACATTTAAGTAAACTTTAAAAAAAATAAAAAGACTACTAACCATTTGAAAAACATGTAATAAAGGACTGACATCTAAAAGATACAAAGGACTCTTAAAACTCAACAGGAAGAAAACAAACAACCCAATTAAAAAGTGGGCAAAAGATCTGAACAGACAACTCGCCAAAAATGCAAATACACATACGAGAAGATGCTCCACATCTTATGTCATTAGGGAAATGCAAATTAAACCAATTCAATGTTACTACACACCTATCAGAATGGCTAAAATCCAAAACACTGATAACACCAAATGGTGGTGAGGATGTGGAGCAACAGGAACTCTCACTCACTGCTGGGGGAAATGAAAAGTGGTACAGCCACTGTGGAAGACAGTTTGGCAGGTTCTTACAAGATAAACACAGTCTTACCTATGATCCAGCAGTCACACTCCCAGGTATTTACCCAAAGGAGTTGGAAACTTATGTCCACACAAAAACCCGCACACAAACGTTTAAGCATCTTTACTCAAAACTGACAAACGCTGAAAGCAACCAAGATGTCCTTCAAAAGTTGAATGAATAAACAAACTGTGGTAAATCTATACAATGGAATATTATTCAACAATAAAAAGAACTGAGCTATCAAGTCATGAAGAGTCATGGAGGAAACTTAAATGCATGTTACTAAGTGGAAGAAACCAGTCTGAAGAGGCTACATACTATACAATTCCAACTACAGGAAATTCTGGAAAAGATAAAACTACATGGAGACAAAAAACGATCAGGGGTTGCCAGAGGCATGGGCATGGGGAGGATGAACAGGTAGAACACAGGATCTGTGGGCTGTTGAACTATTCTATATGATACTGCAGTGGTGGACACGTGACATGCATCTGTCAACTCCCAAAGAACTGTACATATTCAGCATAGTTTTGGAAGTCCTAGCCACAGCAATTAGACAAGAAAAAGAAATAAAAGGAATCCAAATTGGGAAAAAAGAAGTAAAACTGTCACTGTCTGCAGATGACATGATACTATACATAGAAAATCCTAAAGGCACCACCAGAATACTACTAGAGCTCATCAATGAATTCAGTAAAGCTGCAGGATGCAAAATTAATATACAGAAATCTCTTGCATGTCTAACTAACAATGAACAATCAGAAAAAAATTAAGGCAACAATCCCACTTACCATTGCATCAAAAAGAATAAAATACCTAGGAATAAACCTACCTAAGGAGGTAAAAGACCTGTACTCAGAAAACTATAAGACAATGGTGAAAGAAATCAAAGATGACACAGCTGGAGAGATATACAATGTTTGGGGGTTGGAAGAATTAATATTGTTAAAATGACCATACTACCCAAGGCAATCTACAGATTCGATGCAATCCCTATCAAAATATTGATGACATTTTTCACAGAACTAGAACAAATAATTTTAAAATTTGTATGGAAACACAAAAGACCCTGAATAGCCAAAACAATCTTCAGAAGGAAGAACAGAGCTGGAGGAATCAGGCTCCCTGACTTCAGACCATATACAAAGCTACAGTAATCAAAACAGTATGATACGGGCACAAACACAGACACATAAATCAATGGAACAGGATAGAGAGCCCAGAAAGAACTGTGCAATGTTACTAATGCAAATTGAATCTTAGTTAATAATAGTGTATTAATATTGGTTCATCAATTAAAACAAATGTACACCAATGCAAAATACCAAATGGGGAAATTGTGGGGAAGGAAGGGAGTACTGAAGAACTCTGTACTTTCTGCTCAATTTTTCCATAAAACTAAAACTGCTCTAAAAAACTGCTCTAAAAAGTCTATTTTTTTAAGGCTACTGCCCTAGGAGCAGACAGAGAACTTGCGTTCTTAGGTCTTCCTCATTCACTGACTGACTATGTAATCTCTACTGCCCAAAAGACTTCATATGCCCTATTTTATCCCACCTTTATTAACCCAGTGAGGTAGAGAGTAAAGGAGATGTGCCTCTCACTGCAGGAAGTAAGCCACCAAGTAGTATCATTTCATGCCCGACATCAAGAATACAAATTGTCACACTGGCAAAGCCAGCAGAGAGAACTGTAACACTGAATATAGGGGCATGTCTTTAATTCACTGGGACAAAGATATCTTTGTATAATGTCTTTAATACCAGGATTCACTGGGAAATATTTTCACCCACTAGAGAAAAATCGGGACTTTGTCAACTCCCTTTGACGATTCTTTCCAGGAAACATCTCAGGCATGTATCAAAGCAGCCACATTCATCAGTGACATTTACAAAATTTAATTATTTTCAAAAATCTCCTCAACCTAAATACACACTGGAAAAGCTCATATTAAAATTTTCTTTTCTTTTCATGGGTATCTACTCATTAGAATTTATAGTCCGGCTAAGATATAACAGTTCAAGCTCCAAAGTCTATTTAATATTTGAATTGAACTAAATCTCTATAGATTTTTAAACTATTAATTTTTATTTCATGTATCCATTTAACACACCTCAGAAAGTTTTAGTATTAATCAAAATCATAATTCTAATAAAAAATATGCTTATAAACACTTTCTGCAACATTTCCTGGTCAATGTAGCAAAGCTCAAAATACGTAGTTTATATCGAATATACACTTGATGTTAAAATGTCACTGCTACCGCTTTTAGCTATATGATTTCAGGAAAATTAACTTCTCTAAGCCTCAATGTCCATATTGGCAAAACAGTGGTAGTTGTAGTCAAGATAAAGAGTTACGAGATTTACAAATAACAGATAACTCATTTGCAAGACCCTGCACTGTGCCTGTCATATAAGTAGGTAGGAATATAAGTGGTAGCTATTATTTTGACTATTTTAAGTTAAAAATTAAACACTTAACAATAAATTCAAGAATGGCTTAGACCTTATAGTAAATGATCATAGAACCATTGACCTTCTTATAGACCAAACAAAACTGACTCTAAAAATTTGCTGAAGTTTATGTAGAAAAAGACAACAAATAAATTAAGACATTCTGAAATAAAACCAAACGAAAAAAGTTGTTGAAATATATTAAAATATTGATTTTTAATCATTAATACTTTTAAAAATGTTCTGAAACCAATCATTTTATTTGCTTTTAGAAAATGGATTCACTGCTCTAGGATACTATAAATCATGCTGAGAGGATTGCCAATAAGAAGACTGGTAAGATATTTCTTCAGGAACCTACATTAAATAGAACATTCCAGTTTTCTAGGTCACTCTATGGCTGTATTTCCAAGGTCAAGCAAACAGCACTGACTCCATTTCTCTAAAAAGGAAGGTCTAGCAATGATTAATATTAAGAATTTGTTTCTAATGTTACGTCAACTACACCTCAATTTAAAAAAAGAGGGAAAATTAAAAAAAGAAAAAACCGCTGTTTCAAAACCTTTTTTCTGAGAAATATTTATGCATTTACTGAATTTACTGGATTCATCTATCTATAGCTTAAGTTAATGTCTATTTAATAGCAGCTTTAAATGAATTTTTAAAACTCAAAACCATATTTTCTAATGAACACATACTACAAATGATTTTTTACAAATGAAAAAGAACACACGCCAAGTATCTTCGACTACAACTTCAACAACGAAGTCATTGCACCCCATGCTGTCCCCACACACAGAACCAACCATCAGCCGTGCTGTCGGCTTCTGAAATAAGTTTCTCTCAATCCAGCCTTCCATTCAAACCACCCCAATTTTACGGTGGCCTCCTGCCCTGTCTCCCTGCTTCCTGAGTCTCCCTTCCCATTCAACCATCCACACCGTTACCAGAGTCATCTCCCTAAAACTGATCTCATTGGTAACATCCTGCCAAGGATCATTAGAGTTCCCCTCCCTGCCTAGAGAAGAAACGCCAAACTCGGTGCTGGCTGTGGCATCCCAGGCTCTTTTCAGTCTGGTCCAACATAACCCTCCATATTCACCTGTATCCATCTTCCCATAACCTCCATCCAATCCCATCCCTAAAACCTACTAAAGCTTACTGTGCACTTTAGCCAAACTTTCCAAATGGGTTCTGCTAATGAAATGGAATAGCCCTGCCAGCCCCTCCTCTTGAGAATTCCTGCCCTGCTGCCTTCAGCCTCTCTCAGGGTAAAATCCCATTTGACTCAAAGGACAAAGCTTTCCCCAGCACCCAACCCCAGCAGAACTATTTGCTCCCTCTTCTGAGAGAGAAGAAAGTAGGGTGGAAAACTATAGCAAATAAAATTGCATTAAAGGGATAGACTATACAATGGAATAACTCAGCCATAAAAAAGTGAAATAATGCCATTTGCAGCAACAAGGATGGACCTAGAAATTATCATACTAAGTGAAGTAAGTCAGAAAGAGTAGGACAAATACCACATTCTATGTCTTATATGTGGAATCTAAAAAAAAAAAAAAAATGACACAAATGAACTTATTTACAAAACAGAAACACATTCACAGACATAGAAAACAAACTTATGGTTACCAAAGGGGAAATGGGGGAGTGGGAAGGGATAAATAAGAAGTTTGGGATTAACACATACACACTACTATATATAAAACAGATAAACAGTAAGGACCTACTATATAGCACAGGGAACTACACTCAATAGGTTGTAATAACCTATAAGGGAAAAGAACCTGAAAAAGAATGGAGATATATATACGGAGTTTTATATATTTATAAAACTGAATCACTTTGGTGTACACCTGAAACTAACACAATATTGTAAATCAACCATACTCCAATAAAAAAAGAGATAAACCAAAAAAATATATATATTAAAAAAGCCTTATTTGATTGCTTATAAAATAATGATATACTTCAGCAGATAGCTGCCTGAAATTCCTCTTTGGTAGAAGGCAGATATGTGCTCTAAATTAGTAAGAGCTGAAAAATGGACACAGAAGACTTTCTTCAAAAGCCACTGTAAAGAGAGGGGCCCCATGTAACAGAAGCACCTGAGTTTCTTTTAAATTAATATGAAATACTAAACATTGCAAACTACAAATATTCTCACTCAAACACCAGGCTTATAGAGGCAAATAATCTCAGTGTGTTCTTTGTTTTTTTTTTTAACATCTTTATTGGAGTATAACTGCTTTACAATGGTGTGTTAGTCTCTGCTTTATAACAAAGTGAATCAGTTATACATATACATATGTTCCCATATCTCTTCCCTCTTGCGTCTCCCTCCCTCCCACCCTCCCTATCCCACCCCTCTAGGTGGTCACAAACCACCGAGCTGATCTCCCTGTGCTATGCGGCTGCTTCCCACTAGCTACCTATTTTAAGTTTGGTAGTGTATATATGTCCACGCCACTCTTTCACTTTCTCACAGCTTACCCTTCCCCCTCCCCATATGCTCAAGTCCATTCTCTAGTAGGTCTGTGTCTTTATTCCCGTCTTACCCCTAGGTTCTTCATGACTTTTCTTTTTCTTAGATTCCATATATATGCGTTAGCATACAATATTTGTTTTTCTCTTTCTGACTTACTTCACTCTGTATGACAGACTCTAGTTCCATCCACCTCACTACAAATAACTCAATTTCGTTTCTTTTTATGGCTGGGTAATATTCCATTGTATATATGTGCCACATCTTTTTTTTTTTTTTCTTTCAGTACGTGGGCCTCTCACTGTTGTGGCTTCTCCCACTGCGGAGCACAGGCTCTGGAAGTGCAGGCTCAGTGGCCATGGCTCACAGGCCTAGCTGCTCCACGGAATGTGGGATCTTCCCGAACCGGGGCACAAACCCGTGTCCCCTGCATTGGCAGGCGGACTCTCAACCACTGCGCCACCAGGGAAGCCCTGCCACATCTTCTTTATCCATTCATCTGATGATGGACACTTAGGTTGTTTCCATCTCCTGGCTATTGTAAATAGAGCTTCAATGAACATTTTGGTACATGACTCTTTTTGAATTATGGTTTTCTCAGGGTATATGCCCAGTAGTGGGATTGCTGGGTCATACGGTAGTT